>NC_048287.1:30466759-30580530 GCF_009762535.1 Notolabrus celidotus | reverse complement strand
TATCTGAAGACTCTTTCCAAACAGAGCAGGTCTAGACCGCACTCTATGTACAGTGGCAAGGACAAACTTACTTTAACAGGCAGAGACCTGGAAGGGAGCTCAGGGACTCCAGAAAGGTCTATGGTTAGTAACTTTAATGGGACAGGGAGGGTTAGAGTAATTGATAAGGGGGAGACAGGACCCCAGTGTGTCGGTCTAAGCCTATAGCAGCATAGCTAATAGCTGGTCCAAGCCCTCACTACAAGCTTTTTAAAAAACACATGCTCTCTTCCCTGCAGGTGAGGACCGCTGGCTGTGTACTCTGCTGCTGAAACAAGGATGGAGAGTGGAGTACAACGCAGCGTCTGACGCTTACACCAACGCACCCGAGGACTTCAAAGAGCTCTACAACCAGGTGAGTGATGGAGCTGAACAGAAACCTTTACGACAGCACTTTAACAAACGTCCACAACACATGCTAACTGGTGTGTACCATCTGCAGCGTCGTCGATGGGGACCCTCCACGCTGGCTAACGTTGTGGATCTGCTGGGCGCCACTAATACAATCTCCAGGAGGAACCCTTCCATCTCCAAACCCTTCATGTTCTACCAGCTGTTTGCCATCACATCAGCCATCCTGGCCCCCGCCACCATCTGTCTCCTGATTGCAGGTTTGTGTTACATGTCAGAAGACGCACTGTAATCTCTGCAGTCTTTACCCGACCTGGTGTTTTATCTGTGTACGCAGGAATGCAGTGATTTAAAGTGTGTGTCCTCTCTATTGTGGCGTTCAGGTAGCTTATCCTTCATGTTGAGCCTGGATGCCAGTTGGGCCCTGGTCCTGGCTATAATCCCCCCTATCATCTACCTGATTCTTTGCTTCAAACTCAAGACGGACACTCAGATCATTATTGCAGCTATTTTGAGCATCATATATGCCTTCCTCATGTTGGTGGTGACGATGTCCATTATTGGTGAGTTGTTTCGCTTTTTGCAGTTACTGTTTTTGGACCCTCTTAGCAGCAGCATGGAACCTAAAATCTTTTCTCCTTTATGTTTCTGCAGGCTCAATGGTGAAAGACCAAACCATCCTGACGCCAAGCAGCCTTTTTGTCGTGGCGATGGCTATCATTTACATCACCACCGCGATAATGCACCCTCAAGAAGTCGGGCTGGTGTTTCACGGCTTCCTTTACATCATCTGCATCCCCAGCGCCTACCTCCTGCTCACCATCTACTCCATGGTGAACATGAACAACGTGTCCTGGGGCACCAGGGAGACAAAACCTCCTCCTGGAGCCGCCCAGCCTGCAGCCGTCGAACCAAAATCAAGAAGAGAGAGAGGTAGACACCAGGTTTTCAAATGAACGCAGAGATCACTGTCATACCGCTCATTCTGCAAAATATGACATTAATTTTGAATCTTCACACTTGCAGCCAAGAGCACCTGCCAACGTTTCTTCTCGTGGTGCAAATGCTGCAAGAAATCCAACGAGTACACCGTAGGCAGGCCGGTCAGCGTCAACCAGGATACTCTGATAACAGAGCCCGAGCCACAGCCCCTAAACACCATCGTGGATGACACATCAATCCACGAAAGGCAGATGTAGGTTTTGAAATTGAAGCTTTGGTTGAAATGTCACAAAACACAAAACAGAACGATATTGATTGTTTTCTCTGGTTGTGTTTCAGGCCAGTGGAGCCAGCTTTCCGTCCCGCTCAATGTAAGCCCCCCCTCCCCCATCAAAATCACCAGTCACTACAGTCAATTCATCACCCTTTCAAAGGTTACATAGTCTAATACTCTTCTGTTTCCTCTCCAGGCTGGGTCGAGCAACTACAAGGAGTATCCACTGACATGCAGCTGCGAGAAGACTCCCTGGATAAGGTGTGTGTCTCTTTTTTACATGGTTGAATGTCTCTGTCAAGGGGAATGATTTGGAATGAGATGAGTATTTAAAAGCAGAAAGGTTAAATAAAGATGTGTTTGTTTCTCTGCAGGATGAGGAAGAGTTCTGGATTGAGCTGCAGAAGAAATATCTGGAGCCGCTGCAAGACGATAAAGAGAGACAGAAAAAGATTGCCCAAGACCTGAAAGACCTGAGGAACAAAGTAAGTGTTTGGTGCCAACACTGTATGTCAAAGGGAACATCCAAATGAAGGTCATGTTTTGTAACCAGTGCTTCTTCTTCCCCCCTGCAGATAAACTTCGCCTTCTTCATGTTGAACGCTCTCTGGCTGGTGGCGACATTTACCCTCCAGATCTTCGGAGCCTCCTTCTTCATCAAGATCCCAAAGGTGAACTTCGAACTGGAGGAAACCGGAGACGTACAAATTGATCCCATCGGCTTCATGTTCATTCTGGGGTTCGCGACGTCGGTTGTGATCCAGTTCGTCGCCATGCTGTATCACAGGTATCACAATCAAACAGCTTCCTCTTGGACAGAAATGGATCAAACATGATTTCATGTATCCGTGTTTCATTTGAGGGATAACATTCTTGTGTTGTGTTCAAACAGAATCTACACTCTAGTCCATTATGTGGCTTTCATGGACACAGAGCCCAGACAGCAAAGACCTACCAGAGAGGAAATCTACCAAGAGGAGAAAAAGGTATTTACACTGTTTTGTTATTTCTCTTGTAGCTTTCTTTGACAGGATCAGATCCAGTCCCATCTTACAGACAGGACTCAGTCTGATCTCATCTTAACCCAACATGAGCAGAGCACTTTGCAGCATTTAGCAAGTTACAGTGGCAAGGACAAACTTCCTTTAACAGGCAGAAACCTCCAGCAGGACCAGACTCATGTTAAACAGAAATTTGCCTCCACTGGATCCTATCCTGTCTTGATGTTGGGTCTTTGTGAATAATATAGTACGGTCTAGACCTGCTCTGTTTGTAAAGAGTGGCAAGGACAAACTTCCTTTAACAGGCAGAAACCTCCAGCAGGACCAGACTCATTTTAGACTACAAGACAAGGGAGTCCAGGGACTTCAGAAATGCCTATAGTTAGGTGTAAGCAGCATAACTAAGAGCTGGTCCAAGCCTGATCCAGCTCTAACTATAAGCTTTATCAAAAAGGAAAGTTTGAAGCCTACTCTTAAAAGTAGAGAGGGTGTCTGCCTCCCGGACCCTGACTGGTAGATGATTCCAAAGAAGAGGTGCCTGATAACTGAAGGCTCTACCTCCCATACTACTTTTAGAGACTTTAGGTACGATGAGCAGGCCTGCATGTTGGGAGCGTAGAGTTCTAGAGGAGTAATAGGGCACTATGAGCTCTTTAAGATACGAAGGTGTCTGACCATTAAGAGCTTTGTAGGACAAACTTCCTTTAACAGGCAGAAACCTCCAGCAGGACCAGACTCATGTTAGACACACATCTGCTGAGACTGAGTTGGAGAGAGGGATAGAAGGAGATGAAGAGAGAGAGAGAGAGATGATAGTGGGGAGATGGATAGTAGTAGTTGTAGCAGCTGGAGTCTGGCACGTCTACAGCAGCAGGCCAGAGGCGACCTACGGGACAAGGGAGCTCAGGGACTCAGGAAAGGTCTATGGTTAGTAACTTTAATGGGACAGGGAGATTTAAAGTAAGAGATAGATAGAGAGTGTAACTCAAAGGACCACACTCTAAAAACACTGGACTATCCCTTTAAGAGGTCACTTCTGTGTAAATATAGATGTCCTAATAAAATTCCCCTAGCACTCCTTTGAGTTTTGTTGCCCTGCACCTCATAACAACGTCACCGATTAGCTTTATATAAGACATTCATAACAGAAGAGGACATTAACTGTCCCTTCTTTTTATAACTGAAGCTATTAATTAGCTGAAATTAACCGCACCGCGCCCTCTGGCAACTTTGGCGCGGCTTGAAAAGATGTTTTAGTCACATGGCAGAGGTGTTCCAGGTGTGGTGACAAGTATGTGCACTGATGTTTCTCGAATCTCCACCCAGATTGACGGCTCATCCAACGATGACATCGTGTCCCAAGCGGAGTCTGATGACTGGTCGGACGATGAAGATGAGGACGAGGAGGATGACGGTGAAGACTATTACTCCCAAGCGATGTACGACAGAAGTTTCGCTGGAGGCACGATGGTGTGAACAAAGCCTCCCAGCACAACCAGAACTCTTTAGCACTTTGAAATGTCCACCGTATGTGAGCTTAGAATGTTTTTATTATGTGTGTATTATTTAAAATTTGATCCTGTGCAATTTATTTATATGAAATTGTATTAAAAATGAATGTCAGGCAGAGCCTTGAAGTGATGGATGTAAAAAAGAAAGGGAGCAAGAATAACACAGACGTCTAAAAAACACCACATCAGTGAATGTAACATTGTTTATAATATTTATGAAGGCTATGTACTGTAAATACTAAAATACTATTTAAGTACTGAATATGTACTGTGAAGAGGAATGAATGTTTAGACGCAAATGTGAAGAGAAATAACAAAGTCCATCTTTTAAATCCAAGAGCGTGAAGTAAATCTAGATGAAGGGAGAGTTACGTGAATCTTGAATGATAATCAGGGGAGAACGTCTGATGTTTGCACTGTATGATCAGAAGAGTAAATGTTGTTGAATATGTCATAGTTATCATTTTTAAATTGCTTGCATGTTTTTCTTTGTGTTTATGATCCCAAATCTTGCAGTGGATTGACTCTGCTGTACAAATCAGGAACACATCTGATTGCACTATGTGTACAAATGTTTTCAGTATGCACTGCTTTTTTTAATTTAACAAACTGAAGTGAAAAATAAAAACCTTCTGATTAATCAGCGCCTCAGCTCTCCGTCATGTCAGAGCATCGCTCTCCCTCGGGGCGGTTCAACCAGTCCGACTGCATTCAAAGCGGCAAATTATAGAGTCATGCAACGACCCAGATCCACTATATTCAAAACGCTTCATTACAAGGTTGCATTTAATTCTTTTACAACAATAACAACACATTACAGCAATTAACGAATACAGGCGGAGCTCCTGTCGAGCTGTCGTCAAAGGGCAACACCTAGAAAAATGTGTCACGCAGCAGAGAGCACAGCACACATCCCCAGAGTGATTATATCAACCGTTTCAGCCACAGTTAGCAGTACTGATCAATGTTCCATAACAGCAGGATTTTTAAAAAGTGGTGATATTCAGGAGTTTTCAGGATGCATTAAGCTTCTGTTAGCGATACACCGAAGTATGATGTTTATTTCTTCTTAAATTTAAACCTTAACTGTAAAAAATAACTGAGAGCTCTCTTAATCTGGTGTTTTTAAAATGTCGTCCTGTTTGTAAAGCAGGTCATCGAGTGATACTCTCACGTAGCCAGAAACATTTTCCCATATCTTGGACAGATAAAGGTTATTCTATTCTATACCCCTCATTCCATTCCATACTGTTCCATTCCATTCCTTTTCATTCAGTTCCATTCCATTCCATTCCATTCCATTTCATTCAGTTCCGTTCCATTCCA
Organism: Notolabrus celidotus; assembly: GCF_009762535.1. Lineage (NCBI taxonomy): Eukaryota > Metazoa > Chordata > Actinopteri > Labriformes > Labridae > Notolabrus > Notolabrus celidotus. The sequence continues at coordinate 30,575,086 of NC_048287.1, read as the reverse complement.
TTCCAAACTATTCCATTTCATTTCGTTCAATTTCATTCCATTCAAATCTATTCCATTCCATTTCATTTAATTTCATTTAATTTCATTGCTTTCCGTCCCGTTCCATTCCATTCCATTTAATTTAATTTCATTCCATGTCATCCCATTCCATTCCGTTCCCTTTCATTCTGTTCCATTTAATTCCATTCCAATCTATTCCATTCCATTTGATTTGATTTTGATTTGATTGCTTTCCATTTCATTTCATTTCATTTCATCAACATTTTCCCATATCTTGGACAGATAAAGGTTATTCTATTCTATACCCCTCATTCCATTCCATACTGTTCCATTCCATACGGTTCCATTCCATTCCTTTTCATTTCGTTTCATTTCATTTCATTCCATTCCCTTCCCTTTCATTCCGTTCCATTTAATTCCATTCTAATCTATTCCATTCCATTTGATTTAATTTAATTTCATTGCTTTCCGTTCCATTTCATTTCATAGCTTTCCATTCCATTCCAAATATAACTTATTGCGTGTGGATAATAAACCTGAGCCCTTCATAGGAAACACAGATTATTCAATTTTACACCCACGCTTTCATCCAACTGCTGGGTTCTTCCTCGTATGACTAACGCAGCAGGTTTTCCAAAATGTTGTCTGGAGGCTAGTTTCTATGTAACCATGTCCAACGGTCAAAAGTTTCTACAGGTTCAAACACATACGGCACTAAAGAAACAAACAAACAAACAATACATTTTGATTTAAGGTGTAAAGACTGTGAGTGGATGTTGCCACTAAGGCTTCCTGTGTGGTGTAACCAGGGCAGCTCTGGAGCCAACTGTGATCCTAAATCCTCATCAAGACAATCTGCTGGATTTTTCTACTCAACCTTTATTGATTAAGTCAAAACCAGCTGGGAATCTGTGTCCACTGGGAAAGTGACGCTGAGGTTAGACTGAACAATGAATGAGCCTGCCTTCTCTTACTGCTTCCCCTGTAATAAAGCCAATGGCATCACTTTTCAGGTTTCCCTGGTATGGTTGTTTTGGGGGTCTTTGCTGCTGCTCTCCCTGCCTTGGCTTTTCATGTATGGGCATGAAGAGAGAGGGGAGGTGTGCTCTCCCCACCTCAGGCTTTGGCATTCCACATAGGCACATGGAAAGGCAGGGAGCTTCCAGAAAGGAGTCATACCGCTAAATATAACTTACCGCTTGCAGATAATAAACCTGAGCACTTCTTAGAAAACACAGATTATTCAATTTAACACCCACGCTTTCATCCAACTGCTGGGTTTGTCCTTTTATGACTAACGCAGCAGGTTTTCCAAAATGTTGTCTGGAGGCTAGTTTTTAAGTAACCATGTCCAACGGTCAAAAGTATCTACAGGTTCAAACACATACGGCACTAAACACACAAACAAACAAACAATCCTTTAAAGTCTGTTTGAAATACTCAACATGAATTAACACATTACAGACCTCTATTTAAAGGTTTTAAGGTGCTTTAAAAGACAAATATAAATGGTAGATCAGCTGGACTGCAGAGGAAACTGGTTCAATAATGATAATAATTTAATTTTTTGAGGAAATAAAAAAACAAGTTACAAAGTGCTTTACGTGGGCAGCAGAATAAAACATGTAAAACAACAATAAAATCAGAGAGGGCAAGATATCAAAATAAAACATATTTCCAAAAGTCATAAAATTCCCCTAAAAGAACTTTAAAGGAATACAATTATTTTAAAATACATATCTTAAAATGTTAAAACTCAAATATAACAAAATTCAGTTAAAATTAGGAAAGGCTCTACGAGACAAGATAAATTCTAAATTATGAAAAAACATTTTTTTTTAATATACATATTTTAAAAAGTTACATTTTTAAGATACCTCTAATTAGTAATGTCATTTTGACTTAGTCAAATCAGTTGATTGATAATACTTAAAGCTAGTAATAGAAAAAATATGTTTTCTGAAACATTTTCAAAAATTTTAAAAAGTGAGTTATCTGCTTTTGAAAATGAACTCTTCGTATATTACGATACGATGTTCTTTATTGTCCCCGTAGGGAAATTTGTCTTTGACATCAGTGCTGCACATGTTACCTGCTCCTACAAAAATCACCACAATGACACAAGAACACATAAATGATAAGAAAAGTACAATAAATAGTAGACATTCATACAACACACAGCATACTCTTAAGGAGAGAGCACCATGACACTGTCCCAACCCTAACAGGCTATTTAATATTTAAAACTCTGATAGAGGTCAGCACAAAGGAGTTTTTAAAACGGTTCAGTTTACACTTGGGGACTCTGTACCTTCTTCCAGATGGTAAAAGTTCATACTCAGAGTAAAGGATGTGCAACAGGTCTCCAAGTATTCTCTGAGCCTGCCCAAGAACACACTGCTCATAAATGGCCTGAAGGGAAGGGTTGCCAGTCTTCCCTATGACCTTCATGGCAGTCTGCAGCAGGCGAGAGAGTTTGGTTTTGAGCTGCACACAGAGGTTACCGTACCATGCTGTCATCCCATACCTAATGATACTCTCCAGTACAGCCTGATAGAACAAAAACACAGCCTGCTGAAGAGGTTCAAAAGAGATCACTGACTCACAGATCTGATTCCATTTAGTTTAGCTTAACATTTTCACTCTGGGTCCTCTCTGACATGTGGGTTCACAGTGCGATTTTAATTGCTCTAAAAATAAAATTAATATCATTATTGAACCAGTTTCCTCTGTAGTCCAGCTGATCTACCATTTATATTTGTCTTTTAAAGCACCTTAAAACCTTTAAATAGAGTTTTGTAATGTGTTAATTCATGTTGAGTATTTCAAGCAGACTTTAAAGGATTGATTGTTTGTTTGTGTGTTTAGTGCTTTGTGTGTTTGAACCTGTAGATACTTTTGACTGTTGGACATGGTTACATAAAAACTAGCCTCCAGACAACATTTTGGAAAACCTGCTGCGTTAGTCATACGAGGACAAACCCAGCAGTGGATGAAAGCGTGGGTGTAAAATTGAATAATCTGCTTTTTCTTTGAAGGGCTCAGGTTTATTATCTGCAAGCATTAAGTTATATTTGGCGGTATGACTCCTGAAGTCTGGAAGCTCCCTGCCTTTCCATGTGCCTATGTGGAATGCCAAAGCCTGAGGTGGGGAGAGCACACCTCCCCTCTCTTCATGTCCATACATGAAAAGCCAAGGCAGGGAGAGCAGCAGCAAAGACCCCCAAAACAACCATACCAGGGACACCTGAAATGTGATGCCATTGGCTTTATTACAGGGGAAGCAGTAAGAGAAGGCAGGCTCATTCATCGTTCAGTCTAACCTCAGCGTCACTTTCCCAGTGGACACAGATTCCCAGCTGGTTTTGACTTAATCAATAAAGGTTGTGTAGAAAAATCCAGCAGATTGTCTTGATGAGGATTTAGGATCACAGTTGGCTCCAGAGCTGCCCTGGTTACACCACACAGGAAGCCTTAGTGGCAACATCCACTCACAGTCTTTACACCTTAAATCAAAATGTATTGTTTGTTTCTTTGTTTCTTTAGTGCCGTATGTGTTTGAACCTGTTGAAACTTCTGACCGTTGGACATGGTTACATAGAAACTAGCCTCCAGACAACATTTTGGAAAACCTGCTGCGTTAGTCATACATAATGTATTAAGACAAACCCAGCAGTTGGATGAAAGCGTGGGTGTTCAATTGAATAATCTGCTTTTTCTTTGAAGGGCTCAGGTTTATTATCTGCAAGCGTTAAGTTATATTTAGCGGTATGACTCCTGGAGTCTGGAAGCTCCCTGCCCTTCCATGTGGGGAGAGCACACCTCCCCTCTCTTCATGTCCATACATGAAAAGCCAAGGCAGGGAGAGCAGCAGCAAAGACCTTAAATACAAATGTAAAGAAACAAAGTACGAAGATTTCATTTGCAAAAACAGATAACTCACTTTTTAAAAAATGTCAAAATGTTTCCAAAAAAATATTTTTTCTCTTACCAGCTTTAGGTATTATCAATCAACTGAAGTTGGGTGGCTTTGACTAAGTCAAAACTACATTACCAATTAGAGGTATCTTAAAAATGTACTGCTGGCTAGCTGGTTGACAAGTCTTCTTCTTCTGCTGCAGCTTCCTCTTTGTCTTATCATCTTATCTCTGTTTAAAGAACAACGATGAACCAGTTAGTTACACAGTTTCACCATATGCTTGTTTTTTTTTATCACAAAATCAATACTTCCTTGATTTAAAAGACCAAACTTGAATTAAATGTTGTGCAGCCACCACAAGTCCATGGCTAGGGTTATCCCCTCACGCTGACCCTGGTGAGTCCCAGGCAGCGGTCTTACCTGAGGAGCCGAATGCACATTGTTTTTCTCATCTTGTATTTCCCCATACTGGCCTGAAGGTCTGACCCAGTTACATAACATGAAATTACAAAAACATCTGCAGCTCCAGATTTAATTAACATGCCGTGCATGAGAAAGTACGAGGTCAGTCATAAAGCAACAATTAACACACCCTGCATGCATTGTGAGGGAGTCATGACGTTGCAACAGCGCTCATGGAAATAAAAACGTCTTCCTTTGCTTTTCTTTCTAACGACAGAAAGTCAATCTTTAAACCTTTCTCTTCAGGAGAGGCGTCCTGCGTGCAGAAGGGGGTCGCTCAGTTGATGATTCCAGCACAAAGGGGTCAGGATTGTTTAAAACCAGGACTTCAGCTTCTCTGATTGTCTAACCTCACCTTGCTGTTTAACCTTCCTGAACATCTCTTCGGCATGAATCACAGGATCCTGGGACAGCTCTGGACATGTTCTAATGAGCTGTTATGTCATGAGAGAAAGATCCACTTTGCATAGTCATATTATAAGTTATAATTAATACATGACGAAGGCAACACTAAATCGTCTCTATGGAAGCAGCTCTTCCACATATTTTAAAATAGAAACCTTTCAGTGAGAGCACTCCTTTCTTTCGGGTCACTTTTTAATTCTTTTTTTTTTAATTTAAGTTAGGATGTAATTCACAAAACGTAGAGAGAAGATCATAATCCTGTTTAAATCAAGATCAAATAAGAACCGTGTTGGCAACAGCATCACTTACAAAACCTAGATCCTCAAACACGTCATCAAAAACTGTAAAACTACGCACTGTAATACAAACTTTAAATAGCTTAGCTTTTTATTTATAGTTATAATTATGATGGAGAGTGCTGAGAGAGGACAAACGTGTTTAAAAGCAAACTCAAGACCTACTTTTTTAGTCCCACTTTTAAATGAGTCTTACTTTGTTTATTATCTAGTTCAAACTTAAAGGCAGAATTCTGACTTTAAAGGCAGAATTCTGACTTTATTCTCAGAATTCTAACTTTAATCTCAGAATTCTGACTTTAATCTCAGAATTCTAACTTTATTCTCAGAATTCTGACTTTAATCTCAGAATTCTGACTTTAATCTCAGAATTCTGACTTTAATCTCAGAATTCTGACTTTAATCTCAGAATTCTGACTTTATTCTCAGAATTCTAACTTTATTCTCAGAATTCTGACTGTGATCTCAGAATTCTGACTTTAATCATGACGTGTGCATGATTAAAGTCAGAATTCTGACTTTATTCTCAGAATTCTAACTTTAATCTCAGAATTCTAACTTTAATCTCAGAATTCTGACTTTAATCTCAGAATTCTAACTTTAATCTCAGAATTCTAACTTTAATCTCAGAATTCTGACTTTAATCTCAGAATTCTAACTTTATTCTCAGAATTCTAACTTTATTCTCAGAATTCTAACTTTAATCTCAGAATTCTGACTTTAATCTCAGAATTCTAACTTTATTCTCAGAATTCTAACTTTATTCTCAGAATTCTAACTTTAATCTCAGAATTCTGACTTTAATCTCAGAATTCTGACTTTAATCTCAGAATTCTAACTTTATTCTCAGAATTCTGACTTTAATCTCAGAATTCTGACTTTAATCTCAGAATTCTAACTTTATTCTCAGAATTCTAATTTTAATCTCAGAATTCTGACTTTAATCTCAGAATTCTAACTTTATTCTCAGAATTCTGACTTTAATCTCAGAATTCTGACTTTATTCTCAGAATTCTGACTTTATTCTCAGAATTCTAACTTTATTCTCAGAATTCTGACTTTAATCTCAGAATTCTAACTTTATTCTCAGAATTCTGACTTTATTCTCAGAATTCTAACTTTAATCTCAGAATTCTGACTTTAATCTCAGAATTCTAACTTTAATCTCAGAATTCTAACTTTAATCTCAGAATTCTGACTTTAATCTCAGAATTCTAACTTTATTCTCAGAATTCTAACTTTATTCTCAGAATTCTAACTTTAATCTCAGAATTCTAACTTTATTCTCAGAATTCTAACTTTATTCTCAGAATTCTGACTTTAATCTCAGAATTCTGACTTTAATCTCAGAATTCTAACTTTATTCTCAGAATTCTGACTTTAATCTCAGAATTCTGACTTTAATCTCAGAATTCTAACTTTATTCTCAGAATTCTAATTTTAATCTCAGAATTCTGACTTTAATCTCAGAATTCTAACTTTATTCTCAGAATTCTGACTTTAATCTCAGAATTCTGACTTTATTCTCAGAATTCTGACTTTATTCTCAGAATTCTGACTTTAATCTCAGAATTCTAACTTTATTCTCAGAATTCTGACTTTAATCTCAGAATTCTGACTTTAATCTCAGAATTCCGACTTTAATCTCAGAATTCCGACTTTAATCTCAGAATTCTAACTTTAATCTCAGAATTCCGACTTTAATCTCAGAATTCTAACTTTATTCTCAGAATTCTGACTTTAATCTCAGAATTCCGACTTTAATCTCAGAATTCCGACTTTAATCTCAGAATTCTAACTTTAATCTCAGAATTCTGACTTTAATCTCAGAATTCTGACTTTAATCTCAGAATTCTGACTTTAATCTCAGAATTCTAACTTTATTCTCAGAATTCTGACTTTAATCTCAGAATTCTGACTTTAATCTCAGAATTCTGACTTTAATCTCAGAATTCTGACTTTAATCTCAGAATTCTGACTTTATTCTCAGAATTCTAACTTTATTCTCAGAATTCTGACTGTGATCTCAGAATTCTGACTTTAATCATGACGTGTGCATGATTAAAGTCAGAATTCTGACTTTATTCTCAGAATTCTGACTTTAATCTCAGAATTCTAACTTTATTCTCAGAATTCTGACTTTAATCTCAGAATTCTAACTTTATTCTCAGAATTCTGACTTTATTCTCAGAATTCTAACTTTAATCTCAGAATTCTGACTTTAATCTCAGAATTCTAACTTTAATCTCAGAATTCTAACTTTAATCTCAGAATTCTGACTTTAATCTCAGAATTCTAACTTTATTCTCAGAATTCTAACTTTATTCTCAGAATTCTAACTTTAATCTCAGAATTCTGACTTTAATCTCAGAATTCTAACTTTATTCTCAGAATTCTAACTTTATTCTCAGAATTCTAACTTTAATCTCAGAATTCTGACTTTAATCTCAGAATTCTGACTTTAATCTCAGAATTCTAACTTTATTCTCAGAATTCTGACTTTAATCTCAGAATTCTGACTTTAATCTCAGAATTCTAACTTTATTCTCAGAATTCTAATTTTAATCTCAGAATTCTGACTTTAATCTCAGAATTCTAACTTTATTCTCAGAATTCTGACTTTAATCTCAGAATTCTGACTTTATTCTCAGAATTCTGACTTTATTCTCAGAATTCTAACTTTATTCTCAGAATTCTGACTTTATCTCAGAATTCTAACTTTATTCTCAGAATTCTGACTTTATTCTCAGAATTCTAACTTTAATCTCAGAATTCTGACTTTAATCTCAGAATTCTAACTTTAATCTCAGAATTCTAACTTTAATCTCAGAATTCTGACTTTAATCTCAGAATTCTAACTTTATTCTCAGAATTCTAACTTTATTCTCAGAATTCTAACTTTAATCTCAGAATTCTAACTCTATTCTCAGAATTCTAACTTTATTCTCAGAATTCTGACTTTAATCTCAGAATTCTGACTTTAATCTCAGAATTCTAACTTTATTCTCAGAATTCTGACTTTAATCTCAGAATTCTAACTTTATTCTCAGAATTCTGACTTTAATCTCAGAATTCTGACTTTATTCTCAGAATTCTGACTTTATTCTCAGAATTCTAACTTTATTCTCAGAATTCTGACTTTAATCTCAGAATTCTAACTTTATTCTCAGAATTCTGACTTTATTCTCAGAATTCTAACTTTAATCTCAGAATTCTGACTTTAATCTCAGAATTCTAACTTTAATCTCAGAATTCTAACTTTAATCTCAGAATTCTGACTTTAATCTCAGAATTCTAACTTTATTCTCAGAATTCTAACTTTATTCTCAGAATTCTAACTTTAATCTCAGAATTCTAACTCTATTCTCAGAATTCTAACTTTATTCTCAGAATTCTGACTTTAATCTCAGAATTCTGACTTTAATCTCAGAATTCTAACTTTATTCTCAGAATTCTGACTTTAATCTCAGAATTCTGACTTTAATCTCAGAATTCTAACTTTATTCTCAGAATTCTAATTTTAATCTCAGAATTCTGACTTTAATCTCAGAATTCTAACTTTATTCTCAGAATTCTGACTTTAATCTCAGAATTCTGACTTTATTCTCAGAATTCTGACTTTATTCTCAGAATTCTGACTTTAATCTCAGAATTCTAACTTTATTCTCAGAATTCTGACTTTAATCTCAGAATTCTGACTTTAATCTCAGAATTCCGACTTTAATCTCAGAATTCCGACTTTAATCTCAGAATTCTAACTTTAATCTCAGAATTCCGACTTTAATCTCAGAATTCTAACTTTATTCTCAGAATTCTGACTTTAATCTCAGAATTCCGACTTTAATCTCAGAATTCCGACTTTAATCTCAGAATTCTAACTTTAATCTCAGAATTCTGACTTTAATCTCAGAATTCTGACTTTAATCTCAGAATTCTGACTTTAATCTCAGAATTCTAACTTTATTCTCAGAATTCTGACTTTAATCTCAGAATTCTGACTTTAATCTCAGAATTCTAACTTTATTCTCAGAATTCTGACTTTAATCTCAGAATTCTGACTTTAATCTCAGAATTCTAACTTTATTCTCAGAATTCTAACTTTAATCTCAGAATTCTAACTTTAATGATGTGTGCATGACATGTGCTTCTGAGTCTATTGGCCAGATTACACCAGATCCATGTCCGGTCCAATCAGACACTCAAGACTTCAAAGTTTGATTCCCTTCTTTTATGGCGAAATGATCCTTTAAGATAATACAAAGGGTAAGAAATACAGATAAATGTGCTTTTTTAAGGGGTGCAGCTTGGTTTACTAACAGGTGTGTGCTTTGTAGCTGTTTGCCCGGGAGACTAAAACCCCAACCTCGGCTTCACCTCTCTGGGTGAAGTCAATATTTCCAATTTGGCGACCTTCATCGATGGGCTCCATAATGTCAGTCCAGAATTTGTGACACGATGTGGACAAGCCCAGTCTAAAGATTGAGATTGCACTTTATCCAGAGGGAGTGCTAAACTCTTGCACTTTTGCAGGGTGGAGTACACAAAAAAACAAACAGTGTCAAAGAACCGTAAATCAAAATCTGCCAAAGATAACAAGAGGAATGTAAGTTATTCATAAAGCTGGTTTCACACCAAAGCTTCCTTACGGAAACAAGTTACACTGGTTTCACATCAAAGTTGGGACTTTTGCCCGGATTCAGAAGCAGAAACAGGGTCATGACTTTTAATGGTTTTTAAATGCAGTCTTTAAATACGCTTTCCCCAACCTCTGTCAGGATTTCATGTCTTTTGGGAAAGCACTCTGAATTCCCTTGTTGCTGAAATGTGCAACCAACTTCATCTTGATAGACCTCCCACGGCTGAAGTAGCAGAACGATAGATGCAAATCTTATCTTTACTTTAATCTGAACTTCAGCCAGCAGGCGTAACCCAGCACATCTAAGTGCCTCTTGGACATCATCATCTGCTGTCATTTTAAAGGTTGATCAGCGCCATCTTGTGGTGTGTCACTGATCCAACAAAACCCAGTCCCAAACATGTGGCCTTTCTCTGTTTTGCCTTCAGTCTTTTACTAAGTTTGGACTGAGGGAAGAACACAGCTGCATTAAGAAGGCGTAGACTCAACTACTATTGTAATCTTCCACAGTTAGTTGGTGTTAATGAGGGTGTGCGTGCTTTAGATACCCGAGTTGACATGAAAATGACTGTGACACTTTTATTGAAGACATTTCCAACTGAGCCCACTTTCTGGAAAGACGGCATGTGTACATGAATAGCCAACAACACCCTCACATTAAGTAAATTACGCTGACTTGTTATCTTCCTGCTAAGAATGCCGCTCACACAAAAGACTTCAAGTCGTTCATCTTCTGAGGATACGAAATAGGTCACATGTTGTCCTCCGGTTACCTGAGAGAGCTCACACCAGTTTCATGATGTGATTGAGTTTCTGATGTGAAAGGAACCCGTCACAAAACTTACCACCCATCTAAAGATCTAAAGACGGGGCCCTTCCCTTACTTATTTTTATAATTGTACTGAATTGATTTTCTTTTATTTTTAGTATTCTTTTATGATTATTTTCTCTTTTCTTTTTTACCCATTATTGTTGTTTTCTGTCTGTCTGATCCTGTGAGCTGAATGTTAGTGTGTATGAAAGTTGCTTAATAAATACAGTTGAGTTGACTCTTTCAATGATTTGCAGAATTTAGCAAGTTACAGTGGCAAGGACAAACTTCCTTTAACAGGCAGAAACTTCGAAAAAGTTTGAGCAATGAGCAGGCCTGCATGTTGGGAGCGTAGTGTTCTCATGTTAGACACACATCTACTGAGACCAAGTTGGAGAGAGGGATAGAGGGAGATGAAGAGAGAGAGAGAGATGATAGTGGAGAGACGGATAGTAGTATGATTAGTAACTTTAATGGGACAGGAAGAGTTTAAGCAAGAGACAGGCAGAGAGAGGGAAAGACAGGATCCCAGTGTGTCAGTCTAAGCCTATAGCAGCATAACTAAGACCTGGTCCAAGCCTGATCCAGCTCTAACTATAAGCTTTATCAAAAGCAAAGTTTGAAGCCTACTCTTAAAAGTAGAGAGGGTGTCTGCCTCCCGGACCCTGACTGGTAGATGATTCCAAAAGGGAGAGGGGCCTGATAACTGAAGCCTCTACCTCCCATGCTACTTTTAGAGACTTTAGGTACGATGAGCAGGCCTGCATGTTGGGAGCGTAGCGTTCTAGAGGGGTAATAAGGCACTATGAGCTCTTTAAGATAGGAAGGTGTCTGATCATGAAGAGCTTTGTAGGACAAACTTCCTTTAACAGGCAGAAACCTCCAGCAGGACCAGACTCATGTTAGACACACATCTGCTGAGACCGTGTTGGAGAGAGGGATAGAGGGAGGTGAAGAGAGAGAGAGAGAGAGAGAGATGATAGTGGTGAGACGGATAGTAGTAGTTGTAGCAGCTGGAGTCTGGCACGTCCACAGCAGCAGAGATCCAGAGGAACCTACGAGACAAGGGAGCTCAGGGACTCCAGAAAGGTCTAAGAAAAAAGAGAAGAGAGGGAGAATAGAAGAAAGAAAAAGAGGAGAATAAATGGTGAAGGAATGACAGAAGGAAAAAATGGGGTAAGAGAAGGAGACATAAAGGATGAAGAAACATGGAAAGAAGAAAGAAAGAAAGAAAGAAAGAAAGAAAGAAAGGAGGAGAAAAAAGAGAAAGAAGTCAAGAAAGCAAGAAAGAAAAGAAAGAAGGACAGAAAGAAAGAATGAATGAATGACAGACCCCAAAAAGGAATCTACAGCAGAGATCCAGAGGAACCTACGAGACAAGGGAGCTCAGGGACTCCAGAAAGGTCTATGGTTAGTAACTTTAATGGGACAGGAAGAGTTAAAGTAAGAGACAGGCAGAGAGAGGAGAGAGAGGGAAAGACAGGATCCCAGTGTGTCAGTCTAAGCCTATAGCAGCATAACTAAGAGCTGGTCCAAGCCTGATCCAGCTCTAACAATAAGCTTCATCAAAAAGGAAAGTTTGAAGCCTACTCTTAAAAGTAGAGAGGGTGTCTGCCTCCCAGACTCTGACTGGTAGATGATTCCAAAGGAGAGGGGCCTGATAACTGAAGGCTCTACCTCCCATACTACTTTTAGAGACTTTAGGTACGATGAGCAGGCCTGCATGTTGGGAGCGTAGTGTTCTAGAGGGGTAATAGGGCACTATGAGCTCTTTAAGATACGAAGGTGTCTGATCATGAAGAGCTTTGTAGGACAAACTTCCTTTGACAGGCAGAAACCTCCAGCAGGACCAGACTCATGTTAGACACACATCTGCTGAGACCGTGTTGGAGAAAGGGATAGAGGGAAATAAAGAGAGAGAGAGAGATGGTAGTGGGGAGATGGATAGTAGTAGTTGTAGCAGCTGGAGTCTGGTACGTCCACAGCAGCAGAGATACAGAGGAACCTACGAGACAAGGGAGCTCAGGGACTCCAGAGAGGTCTAAGAAAAGAGAGGGAGACCAGAAGAAAGAAAAAGAGGAGAATAAATAGTGAAGGAATGACAGAAGGAGAGGATGGGATAAGAAAAGGAGACATAAAGGATGAAGAAACATGGAAAGGAGAAAGAAAGAAAGAAGAATGGAATGAAAGGAAAAGTGAAAGAAAGAAAGAAAGAAAGAAAGAAAGAAAGAAAGAAAGAAAGAAAGAAAGAAAGAAAGAAAGAAAGAAAGAAAGAAAGAAAGAAAGAAAGAAAGAAAGAAAGAAAGAAAGAAAGAAAGAAAGAAGGACAAGGGAGCTCAGGGACTCCAGAAAGGTCTATGGTTAGTAACTTTAATGGGACAGGAAGAGTTAAAGTGAGAGACAGGCAGAGAGAGGAGAGAGAGGGAAAGGCAGGATCCCAGTGTGTCAGTCTAAGCCTATAGCAGCATAACTAAGAGCTGGTCCAAGCCTGATCCAGCTCTAACTATAAGCTTCATCAAAAAGGAAAGTTTGAAGTCTACTCTTAAACGTAGAGAGGGTGTCTGCCTCCCGGACCCTGACTGGTAGATGATTCCAAAGGAGAGGGGCCTGATAACTGAAGGCTCTACCTCCCATACTACTTTTAGAGACTTTAGGTACGATGAGCAGGCCTGCATGTTGGGAGCGTAGTGTTCTAGAGGGATAATAGGTCACTATGAGCTCTTTAAGATATGAAGGTGTTTGATCATTGATGGCTTTGTATGTCAGAAGAAGGATTTTAGGGAGGTGGTGGCACACAGCTGCATTTCTGGATGTAGGAAATTCAATGATGATGAATTTGGTGGACATGTAAACACGTCCGTTCACCACACGAGAGCAGCAACAGCACGAGAGAGAGCTGCCATGTTTCACATCTCATAACTCTGACTCAACACAAAAACAAACACACACCTACTGAGGCACGCCGGCCTCTAATTAAACCTGACATGTTAGTCTTTTGTGTCACTGATACATCAACACACCCTCTATTACAAAGACACTGACAGAGTATGTGTGTTTTAGATTACAGAGCGGTTTTCTTTTCCACGCCACAGCTAATTATAAATCGCACATCAATGACAGTGGAGTCCATTTAAACACCAGCTTCAACCTTCAGAGTCGGAGAGACACCGACACTAATCCAAGACAATCAAACCTCAGCTGTAAAGTTTACAAAGCATTAAATGCTTTCTTTAAATCTGAACTGCTTCTGTGCAAAACCTCCAAACCTCTAACGTCAGCTTAGACTGGTTTGCTCCTCCACAAACCAGTCTGTCACCTGTGCCCTGTCATTCCCAATCCACCGTGCATCCAGCCTGTTCTCCAGTGCTGTACTGTACACCTGAAGCCCTCTTAAGACCGTGCACATGTTCACGCTCCAGGAAAACAGTCCATGCTCTCCACATGGACATGGATTGTTTTCCTGCAGACAGTCCACCCCTTAAAAATGACCTTGGTGATGTAAGTTTAATCAGATGTTGTGATTCTAGGTTTCTCTCATTTGATCCTCTAGATCTGAAAAGCTTGGAGTCTTCATCCCCCATGGTGCCGGACAGGGGTTTTTGGGGGCAACAGAGTTGGATGTCTTCGTTCCTTGAACAATCCACGTCAAGAGCATCACATGACGCAGTGGCTGATGGATTTGACCCCCGACTCTCTGTCGTGACTACCTTAGGCCAGTCAACAGATCCCATTTCCCCCTCTCTGGCTTCTTCAGGAAATAACACTCAGGAGACCGACAACTGTCACCTGGCAATACCTTCACAGGGAATGTCCTCCACACCCTACATGCTCCTTCAAAAACAGAAGAAGGCTGCTCATTCGGACCAGTCCTACATGGAGTCTTCTGTCTCCAGCATGTCCTGGGATGTTTCTTTAATTAAACCTGAAAGCAACAGCCCCAGGTCATTTACGGAGGCCAGTGATCTGGAGCAGACCAGGAGTCCGAACCCCATGAAGATCTGATCCTCTGAAGATAAGATGGATCCATTAACAAGGATTTGAACGCTTTTAAAAGATTAAAATAAATTATCAATGACTTAAAAATAAATAAATAAATGACCTTGGTGCTCTCCTATGATCCTAAGCCATGATTAGCTAGAATTGGGACTTTTTTTTCCACAGCAAAAAAAGCAATCCAAGCACTCCAGGATTAAAACTTTTTATTTCTGCTGTAAATCTCGTCTTCTTTGAATGGGTGTGTATGTGGTTTCCGGTGCTTCTGCAGCCAGCCTCAAGTGGACGCTGGATGAACTGCAGTTTTTAACACTTTTGCATCTGCTTCTTAGTTAATGACCGGGGGTCATCGCTTGTTTCTGACCTTTCTTTCTAGGTATTTGGCAGCAGTGCCCTTTAGCTAAGCAAAATTTTACATAAGAAAGGTGTGTCCGGTTCTTCCTTTTCATTACAGTCGTATTTATGCTGACACCGGAATCATGAATGTGTCTGATATATTTCACAGAATCCAGAGCTACAGTAATTAAAGTTCAGTCAGACAACTCACGTTTACTTAATAAGTTTATTGCAGCATACAGTATTGTGTTTGGCGTGTGGGCTCCGAATTACATTACTCCTTGTAGATTATTTAAATGCAGACATTAGGAGCAATGAGAGAGGACTAACCCCCCGGAGCCCGCAGGTGGAAGCCGGGGAGGAGGTGGGGACAAACTTCACACAGCACTGAGCAGAACAGCAGGAGCACTGCAAGCAGAGGCAGAGACAGGAGGCTTGCCGTTTAAATAGACCGCCGAATGAGGATGTTGAGATCAGCTGATGGAGAGGTGGTGACGTGTCAGTATGATGAGCGCGGCTCGAGTTGTCTGCCTGAACTAGCTTGCAGGCAGAGCTCCATAAGTTTCATCAACTAACAAAATGTAAATTCATTTGCAGCTAATGCTAGCTTAGCTTTATTCTAAGTGATCTGCTAACTTGTGTAATATTTTTTTGGTTGGGATATTTTGCTCCATGTCATTAAGTCCACTGACGGTATCATTTACATTCAATATAAACACCTTTACAATGTTAGATTACAGACCTGATTGTAACTGATCACCTGGTATGTTCTGAATGTTCACCAAGCAGCGGATGACCTTTAAAGAAGAGCGATGGAAAAAAAGAGTGCAGCGCCTGGCATTATTAAACCCACACAGGTATTGTGAGGTGGCTCATAACTGCAGCGTGGTATGCATAAACCATCAGCTGTGCGTAATGTGTGACTAATCCGGTATCACTCCATGAGCTACATGTAGAGACTGTAAGGCTGGAGTTCAGCTTCTCAGGAAGGTGATACTGCTTCAGGAAACCTCAGACTTGAAACTGGAAATCAAGAGATCAAGTCTCGAGAAATTCAACCATGGACACAAATAAATCAAAAGCCTGATGCAGTGTGTGCCGATGGAGAAATGAGCTATTCAGACTACACTCAGTTTTTGAACCAGGCTGTAAACATGTTTATTTCTGCTGTTCAGATCGTCTTCTTTGAATTGGTGTGTATGGAAAACTTTACTGCTCAAGGCTTTCTCTTCTAAGTCTCTGGAGACAAAATTGAGATTCTCACTTCAGCCTCATTCAAGTTTCAAATTGTTCTCATTAGTTTCTCCTAAAATAGTTGAGACCATGACATGAGTCTTAAATTAGAGATCTCATTAATGGCTCATTTTCTTAATATATTTTTGCCTTTATTTGACAGGACAGCTGAAGAGAGACAGGAAATGTGGGGAGTAGTGAGCGGGGGAAGACATGCAGGAAATGGTCGACCGGCCGGGAATCAAACCGGCGACTCCTGTGACGAGGACTGTAGCCTCTGTATGTGGGGCGCTTAGACCACTAGGCCACCAGCGCCCAAAAGAATCCAGCCCTTTAATTGTAATAATCTGGATAAATCTGGTCGGCCCTTTTTGCGGCCCATATTTTAAATAAATCAGTCATACCTGGAGATATGAAATCTCTATCTTTTGCAGTTTCTCTCAAATCCACTAAATCTTTGTGAAGTGGTTTTGTTCCAAACAGACTTGTAAAGGAAGGACCAGACTGTGAAGTCAAAGAAGAGATCATTTCACATCTAAATATCTGATCTTGAAGTGGTTCAAATGTTTTAATGAGAATTGTAAGTTTGTGGACGATTATATTGAAATCTTAATTTTGCAGGGCACTATAAATGTTCATGAAAAGATGAGCTCAGGCTCTTTCTTTGCTCCATCTGAGCTCAACTTGAGACACAAAAACTGAGTCTGACAAAAACAAATGGATGAGGTTAGATTGAGAGAGCTCCCTGATTTCTCCACCTGAGCTCAAAAGGAGTCACAACACTTGAGAAATACCTGAGAACCATTTCAGATTCTGACCAGATCTCCTTTTGAACTGAAAGGGAGACTAAGCTGAGACTTTTTACAACTTTTTTCTGGAGGCAAGAATGAGAAACAGGAGACATAAGCTGTAGTCTCATTTTGCTTTCAAACAGATCTCATTGTGGTCTAGGAGACATAAATGAAACACTTTTGAGATCTCCTCTCTAAATGTATTTTCCTCTGGGTATGTGCTCTCTGTTGTTTCTGCAGCCAGCCTCAAATGGAGGCTCAATGAACTGCATTTTCAAGCACTTCCGTATGAGCTTCATATTTTAAAAACAGAGGTTCCTATCTCTCCATATATTTACAGTAAGTTTACAGCAGGAGCCTCCCCAATCTGTCCCATGTGCAAAACACATACTGGAACTAGAATACACTGCCTCTAGGAGTGTGAAGATTAAATTATTCTGGAGGGCAGTATGTGGAGGAATCAGTGCAGTGATAAGGCAAAATCTGCCTCCTAGACCACTTTTGTGCCTACTTGGAAGTCTCAACTCACTCAACTCAAACTTTATTTATAGAGCACGTTTAAAACAACCGGGGTTGACCAAAGCTTAGGAGGGAGGCATGCTAGTTGTAGGCTGTCTTAATAAACACAAAGGTCGGTTTTACTCCCCACGTCTGCAGATTTGAAGATCTAGTGGATGATTTTTTATTTCTCATGGAAAAGTGCTAGCGCTAGTTAGCATAGCCACATAGCTACATGTTGGTAGCTGTGTTCCAAGACACACGTCGACATGCTGACAAATAAAACAACAAGAAACACTAAATCTGTGACCAATGGTTCAGAAAGGTCCTGCTGCAGGCGCCTCTCCGTCAGGATCAGATTCTGGATCAGATTCAGAGGGTTGAAGTAACGCGGGTCTGTGAGCAGCCGTGTATATTCAGCCAACCTGTAAACATTACATCAACGTGCTGGAGAGCCGAGGGCACATCCACTTCCTGAGGGGGCGTGGTCAGAGAGCTCATCCTCATTTAAAGGCACAGACACAGAAAACAGCCTGTTCTGAGGAGGACTGAAAAAGAGGGTTTTTCAGGCAGACCAAAATCTGATTTCAAAGTGTTTTTATGAGCATAAACTTTAAAGACATGTTTTGGGGACCTCTTAGACCAATATATGTTGATGAAAAAGAGCAGAATATATCACCTTTAAAAAAAAGAAAAACAAGGAAAGAGAATGTATCACATATCCAGATAATAAACCCTCGCTTCAGGACCGTACCCAGCCACCTCTTGAAAGAAGCTCTTTTGGATTTAAGTAGTATTATAAAGATCATCGTACGCTGTGTAAACAGTACATTATGAGATGCTACATGTTGCTGAAGGATGATTCCTGCCAAAGTTAAGACAAAGAAAATAGGTTCAGGTGAAATTGTCACATGTCCCTAACCCTTCTAATCACTCCATTGTTCAGATATGCGGTTTCCAGTGTGCATCACTGTGTTTACCACACGTGCAAAAGGAAACCTTAAGAAAAGAACCACACCTCCATGTGACTCAGAACACCACAGAACACCACAGAACACCACACACCTTCCAAATTATCATTTCATCAGCAATGAAAGCTAAGCGCTTCTTAAGAGGACATTTTTCTGTCCTTTGTTTCTTTGTGTGCTCAAACTGCTGTGTCAGGTTCATGGAGAGAGAGGGAGGGATGGAGGGATGGACAAGGATGCAGGATTTTGATTTCTCAGATCTGAAGAATTCAATCAGAGCGACTGGGGAAATAATCACAACACAGACTGACCAGTTTGTTGTTTCTCCTCACCTTTTAAACCCTCTGACCTGCTGGAGCTCTGTTATTAGTGTCACCTTGACTCAGGTGAAATCAATGTCCCCTCACCTGGAGTTAAAGAGACTCAAGACTCCACAATGGTACCCGACCAGTTATCGCTGAGGTGAGCATGTTTACAGCAAGAGGGGCTGGGCTAGACGACATCCAGAATGAGGACTGTACACACTATGGGGAATAATATGTTAGCATCCACAACACATCATAAAGGCAGACATGTTGTTGCCTAATAGTTTCACCTCACAACACAAATTTTGCCAATTTTTTTCATTTAAGCTTGTGACTTTTGCAAAAAGAAAAAACAAACATGGGAAACTTTCTGTCAGAAGGTTGTGAGGCGTTTGAGAAGTGGCCTTGATTTTCGTTCACTATCACACCCTGTGACAAGATTCCTGACATCCTGCATGTGCTGCATTCGGCCCTTACAACTTGCAGTATGACCTCGACATGTAGCTGGGCAGATTCATACCTGTGCTCTCTCGTCTGTCATCACCCACCGGACAGCTGGAGTGATGTGACCGAGGTTTTCCCACGGTAATCACTGAATCAAGGATTCTCCTCCTCCTCCTCCTCTCCTCATCCATGTTGTCTTTCTGGTCCTCTGAAAACCTCTGACCTGTTGACTCCAGGCCTGGCTCCGCTCATCATGACTTTGGTTTGTTGTGAAGTGAAATACGATCTGGTGATAACACAGAGTGTTTTATTCTGAAAATTAACCGGATGTTTTCATTTTGTTTTGGTGAAACCTGACTTCCTGTCCCGCTCCATCTGATCTGTTGAGATTGATGCGTCGTGCTCCGGCATCCGGCAAAAATAGAAGTCTTGCATCTCTGATCCGGAGGGCTCCGACCTGCCGAATCAGAGACGCAGCCAGAACACAACATGAAGTCTTCATGTGTCATACATTTAAAGTTATATTTTTTGGGCTTTTTGCCTTTATTTGATAGGATAGTGAAGAGAGACAGGAAATGTGGGGAGCATAGAGGGGGGAAGACATGCAGGAAATGGTCGACCAGCCGGGAATCGAACCGGCAACCCCTGCGACGAGGACTATAGCCTCTATATGTGGGGCGCTTAGACCGCTAGGCCACCAGCACCCCCTGTGTCATACATTTAGTCTTCACGTGAGGCTGATTCACATGATGATTGCATGATGCCAAATTCATGACACTAGCCATGGTCTTCATGCTTTATTTAAAAAAGATGTGCATTAAAAACGGCTGATTTATGGTTACATAACAATAGCACTCTTCAGTTACAACAAAACATGTATATTTTGTGTCATTGTCCAACAAGTAGGAGCGTTTTTCCTGGTGAATCCTGGTAATTTTTGCACGGCCTTGCAATTTCATACAATCACAGCAACTTTCCTGCAGAATTGACCAATCACCTTAACCTCAGCCCCTGTATGTCATGCGTTTCATCATCAATTTCACTTCCTTGGAACATAAACGTAAGTCCTCACTTGATCTGCACTTTTCAAAACACGCACGGAGAACGGGTGAAGAGCGAGGACAGCAGGCAGGACAAGTGACCATGACAATGTTGTTATATATAGATACTAGAGTTATTATCTGAGGGGCTCAGTGTTAGCTTGGTCTCTACCTGCAGCAGGTGTGCTTTATGAACCAGCTCTCCTAACCTCCATGCATCTGTCTCATCTTCATTGAGGATTTTTACCCCCCGGTGTGCGTTAGTGACTGTGGCGGTTCTGGGGTGGGGGCAACAGGGGCCGGTGCCCCCATAAAACTGAACCTGGACCCCTTCTGTGGCCCCCCCTCCACACCTCTTTACCCAATTGCTCGACTGAATGATTCAAGTATTGATGATTTGGGACATGAACTGCATCAGTTTAGCAGGATTTTAGACAGGAAAGTACAGGCCGGGATGCAGAGAGACCCTCTAGTACAGGGGAGCTAGTACAGTTCATTGAGCCATATAAAGACGTGTTTTTGGAGCTCTACAGGCTCTGCAAAATAGCAGTTGCGATTCCAGTGAGTACTGCTTCTTGTGAGTGGAGTTTTTCTACTTTAAAGGTGACATATCATGCAAAATGGACTTTTTAATGGTTCTCCTGAAATATGTGTCCCTGGCATGTCTACAAACCCCCCGAGAATGAAAAGAATCCATTCTGTCCCTGTTCTGATTTCTCCACCTTTCTATAAATGTGTGTGAAACCAGCCGTTTCAGACTTCCGTGTTTTTGTTACGTAACAACAATATCCGGTCTGTCACGGAGTCAGAGCTCGGAGCTTGTTCAGCCCATAGACTGTATAAAATACAACTCAACCCCTCCTCCATTTTTCATTCCCTGCACACATGTGTGCTAACAAGGAGCTTAGGAGGGAGGCATGCTAGTTGTAGGCTGTCTTAATAAACACAAAGGTCGGTTTGACTCCCCACGTCTGCAGATTTGAAGATCTAGTGGATGATTTTTATTTATCATGGATAAGTGCTAGCGCTAGTTAGCATAGCTACATATCCTAGCTGTAGCTGTGTACCAAGACACACGTCGACATACTGACAAATAAAACAACAAGAAACGCAGAATCTGTGACCAATCCTTCAGAAAGGTCCTGCTGCCTTTCTGGCAGAGGTCGGTTTTACTCCCCACGTCTGCAGATTTGAAGATCTAGTGGATGATTTTTATTTATCATGGATAAGTGCTAGCGCTAGTTAGCATAGCCACATAGCTACATGTTGGTAGCTGTGTACCAAGACACACGTCTACATACTGATAAATAAAACAACAAGAAACACTAAATCTATGACCAATCGTTCAGAAAGGTCCTGCTACAGGCGCCTCTCCGTCAGGATCAGATTCAGAGGGTTGAAGTAACGCGATCTCTGAGCAGCCGTGTATATTCAGCCAACATGTAAACATTAGATCAACGTGCTGGAGAGCTGAGGCCACACCCACTTCCGGAGGGGGCGTGGTCAGAGAGAAAACAGACTGTTCTGATGAGGAATGAAGAAGAGGACTTTTCAGGCAGACCAAAATCTGATTTCAAAGTGTTTTTTTGAGCATAAACTTTAAAGACATGTTTTGGGGACCTCTTAGACCAATATATGTTGATGAAAAAAGTGTGATATGTCCCCTTTAAATCCTGGAGGGACTGGAAAGCCACCATTTTCATAGAATGACCCATGTGCAATTTTAAACAACACCATACAACAGCTCTATCATAAATACCAAACTGGGTCATATTCAGTCTGTGTTTTAGTTTAAAGTGATGATTAAATTCTCTGATGTTGAATAAACTCAGAATAACCATATTGTCCTCTGAGCTCTCATTTGTCTGATTCATGTGAAGGCTTTAGACGATAAAACATGGTATTGTATTATTCCAAATAGAGCCTCTGTCATGCAATTTGACTACAAAGGTTTAAGATTGATTAATCTGGCAGGATTAAAGTCTGGAATTATTAAACATGATCTGGACAACAGGATACAATAGGTTTGGCATTTTAATTTATTTCAAATTAGGCTAAGATGGTAATGATCGGCAGCTACTCTAATATCCTTTGGATGTTGTGGTGTCTTAAGTACGTGGCATTGTGTGGTTCTTAATTATAACCTAATCCAGGTGTGGATGATTTATGGTATTACTACTGTTTGTTCACCGTCTAATTAACAACACTTTACTGCTTCAGTGACTCATTAAGTCATAAAAGTGAAACAGAAGATGAATTAAAACAACACTTTACAGAATTGAAAGTGAAATGTGGAGACATTATCGTTGGATGTTTTGCTTTGTGACGACTTTTTGGGCACATTATTGAATTATTCCATCAATTCGTTGATACAACTACAACCCACATGGCAATCCTTCCCCACCACACATGCTGACTGATGCATATTCCATCCATTATCTTGACCGCTTATCCCGTTAGGGGTCACGGGGGGCTGGAGCCTATCCCAGCTGGCTCCGGGCGGAAGGCAGGGTACACCCTGGACAGGTCGCCAACCTATCACAGGGCTAACACAGAGAGACAGACAACCATTCATGCACACACTCACACCTACGGGGCAATTTAGAGAGATCAATCAACCTGAGCATGTTTTTGGATTGTGGGAGGAAGCCGGAGTTGATGCATATTGATAATATATAAAATAAATCAGGGCTGATAAGTGCATGAGTGACATAGTTTAGAACAAACACCACAGCCATTCGTGTATATGCAAATTTGTCGTTCTGCCAAGTTGAGAAAGACAACATGTTTATGTGTTTGATGGAAGTCAGGGTTGTCCTGTTTTGCATGCCATCATGTCCACGTTATAAAATCTCAACATGACAAACCGGTCGCTCTGCTACCTCACACGTTGTTTCAAACTATAATTAATACTTGCGGACGTACATATTTGGGTGTGTTCTCATTTTTTATTCATGCCTGGCTATTCTTAAGCAGATAATTGAGGTTTAGTGGATACAGCTGGGTCAATAAGTTTACACCATATTCACCTGCCAGCAAGACAGGGAAACACGTCTGAGGAGCTTTTGCGGTGTTACAGGCTGCCAGGCCGTGCGTAGAAGGAAATTAAAAACCAAAGTGTTGCTATTAGGATTAAAAAAGATAGCTTCAATGAGTATTTGATGGAAAACAGATCATCTAGAAACTTGTGCCCCCAAAAGAAGTTATTCCTAATCTACTTACACACTGTGATGTGTAATTTCAACTGGAGGTTACAATGTCATTTAGCAGATGCTTTTATCCAAAGCGACGTACATACAAGAACAAGAACAACACAAGCAAAGATCTAGACAAGAGGAAACAAGATCAGTAAGAGTAACAAAGTGCTTCAAGTCCATTTGGGTGCAGGTACTGCCAAGCAGTGTAAAGGCAATGCACAAAAGTAAATAAGGAACATCTGCAATGAAGCAACCAAACCATTTAAGACATTCCATTATCATCATCAACAATTAACATCACCACAATAATGACCAAAGTACCAAGTGCTGGGTCACTCCAGAGCTGAACACAGATTCCCAGAGTAGAGCAGGACAGTGTGAGTCAACTGTAGCTGGAAGACATGATCTGCCACTGGGGACAACAGTGGAGAACAGTCTAGCTAAGTGCATAGTGCTTCCTAAAGAGCTGGGTCTTTAGCTGTCTTTTGAAAGTAGAGAGGGACTCTGCAGATCGAATGGAGTTGGACAATTCATTCCACCATTTAGGGGCAACAGAAGAGAAGAGTCCAGCTAGTGATTTTGAGGCCTTGTGTGCTGGAAGCACTAGGCGCTTTTCAGAGGCTGAGTGTGAGGCTGAGAGAAGGGCAGTAGACCTGGATGAGGGGTTCCAGGTAAACTGGAGCGGTTTTGGTTCCTGCTTTGTAAGCCATGATTAGAGTTTTGTATCTGATGCGAGCTGCAACTGGAAGCCAGTGTAGCGAAATGAGCAGGGGAGTGACATGAGCTGTCTTAGGCTGGTTGAAGACCAGACGTGCTGCTGCTGCGTTCTGGATCATCTGTAGAGGTTTAACTGTGCATGCAGGGAGGCCTGCCAGTAGAGAGTTGCAGTAGTCAATGCGTGACATTACAAGAGCCTGAACCAGGAGCTGTGCATGTGGGTACAGTACAAGAAAATATTTATGAAATCAAAACAAGTGACAGTGGGCACAATTCCCATCCAACCCCCCCACCCTCCTTCAGTCTCATGCATAAAGACAAGGCAGTATCCATATGAGCATCTATACAAAGCATACAAACATAGCAGGCCACAAGGTGCTTGATGGATAATGAGCACTTAAAACATTCACAAAGACTAGGCTAGACCAATGTAGGAAAACCACAAAGCAAGGAGGATGACATTCTGGGCCCAATATGCTGCAGGTAAGGGTCTCTTACCTGCTGTGGAATGCCCTCCTGGACCACCTGAGAGCACCCCAAAGCACAGACTCCTTCAAAGAGGAACACTTTCTCTTTCCCTCGTTCTTATCTGACCTCCCCTGCTGCTTTTATCTGTTTTACTTAATGCATTGGCAGATGCTTTCTTTTACTCAAGTAATTCTGCCCTTGTTTTTGGCTTTTAATATCTAGAAATAACTTGCTTAGAGTTGAGTTTCTCAACTTTCATTGCAATGTAATTTGTACAGTTTGTGCAATTTGGTGTATTTCCTAACTGAGTAAGTACTGTTTTTTTTGCACGTGAAGAAATCACTTGTTTTATTTGGAAAGGCCTCAGGAATATATCTTGTGTTATGTATCTCTGTGTTTTTTTTATATTACATTGAAGTGTAGGGGTTAAAAATATCATCACTGTGATGTGTTCTGGGCTTTGTGCACTTAGTTTCGTCCACGCTTGGAGTCACAAACGTATTAAATTCTTTAATCAAACTTGATCCATAAAGTTTGATAGTCGTCTTTAAGCACTGTTTTTATTTTTGTTGTTGTACAACAAGTGCTAGTTCAGTTTTATATTTACTGTAAACATCTTTACAGACCCAGTAATTAACTTTAAGCACTGATGAATTATCAGATAATTAAACACTTACCACCTCCTTACCTTGAAGGCAAGGCAAGGCAGCTTTAGTTGCACATTAAACATTAAAAGCATTGGAGACATTCAGACAGGCATAAAAGAACATAATTAAAATGACAACTATAATACAACAGAAAAGAAAAGGACAATTAGAAATATATTAAAAATTACATTAAAATTTTAATTTAAAGTGAGTTAAAATAATCTAAGATAGGAAGGCAGTGGCAAATTAAAAAGGCTTAATCTTGGATTTAAAAGAGGTGAGAGTTGGAGCAGACCTGCAGCTTTCAGGGAGTGTGTTCCAGATATGTGGAGCATAATGACTAAACGCTGCTTCACCATGTTTCCTTCTGACTCTAGGGACTGAAAGCAGACCAGGACCTGATGACCTCAGAGGTCCAGGTGGTTCATAAAGTAGCAGCAGATCAGCCTAAAGCATTCAGTGCTTTATAAACCATCAGCAGGATTTTAAAGTCTATTCTCTGACAGACAGGAAGCCAGTGTAGGGATCTAAGAACTGGACCGATGTGGTCTACTTTGTTGGTCCTTGTTAGGACTCGAGCAGCAGCATTCTGTATGAGCTGCAGCCGTCTGATGGACTTTTTAGGGAGTCCTGTAAAGACCCCGTTACAGTAGTCTAGTCTGCTAAAGATAAATGCATGGATGAGTTTTCTGCATCCTGCTGAGACATGAGTCCTTTAATCCTTGATATATTCTTAAGGTGATAGTAGGCTGACTTTGTAATTGTCTTAATGTGGCTGCTGAATTTAAGGTCTGAGAGTCTAAGACTACACCAAGGTTTCTGGCTTGGTTTGAACATTTCATCTGTGCAGATTGGAGCTGAGCAGTAACCTTTAACCATTCTTCCTCCAAAAACAATCATTTCAGTTTTTTCTTTGTTTAACTGAAGACAGTTCTGTCTCGTCCAGTCATTGATTTGTTCGATGCATTTACTCAGTGTTTGTATGGGACTATAATCCCCTGGTGATATGGTGATGTAAATGTGTGTGTCATCTGCATAGCTGTGGTATTTTATTTAGTTGTCCAGAGTGTTTATAATAAAAGCTTTTTCAGGATTCAACGTATCTACAGCCATGGAGTTTAAAAAAAAAACATGTCTGATGTTTGATTTTTAATTTGAGTCTGGTGCTCACTGAAACGATCCGTACTCCATGTGAGTCATGACTTCAGGTTGCAGCGTCTGGTCTTCTTTTTTTTGACAACAGCAACCAGCTGTCATTAAATCCTGTTTGGCAGCTTTGTATCAAGGAGTGTTGCATAATGACTTCATGCGATTGGGATTCCGGCTGTCATGATGATGGCTTTTGGATGGCAGGTAAAAGCATCAGGTTCAGGTGCTGGTACCCAGACCTCAACAGTCCAGCGGAGCGTTCACATCGGACAGGAGCATGGAGGACTACAAGAAAACAGACGACGAGAGAGACTTGCCCAAGTAAGTCAAAAAGATTAACAGAACAACTATTAATATATATTTTTTTAATTGATTGATTGAAGTGTTTCATGCATAAATACTTAAAGTAGGAATCAGTTATTAAAGCTGCTGTGAGGAACTTCTGATTTATACCAATTTTGGCGCCCCATTGTGAACAAAGTGATACCTCTTATCTCTTGTTCTGTACATGCAAAAGCAGTGTTTTCAACAAAAACCTCACCCTGCTGTCTTTCTACAGCCAGATTTATCACTCAATGTGATTATTTGCCATGAATTCAGCCGAAAAATTGTGTTTCTACAGCCAAATGTCAATCATGTGGTCT
The DNA here is from genome assembly GCF_009762535.1 of Notolabrus celidotus. Lineage (NCBI taxonomy): Eukaryota > Metazoa > Chordata > Actinopteri > Labriformes > Labridae > Notolabrus > Notolabrus celidotus. The sequence continues at coordinate 30,548,127 of NC_048287.1, read as the reverse complement.
GACACCTACCCCCCTCTGAGTGGTTTAAGGCATTAAAAAGTGACAACAGACAAGGTATCAGTGTTGTTGTTTATGGTTTTGTTTGCTTTTGAAGGTCATAAAGAGGCATCAGTGTTGGTTTCAGTCTGTTTCTCAGCTGGTGAAAAACTCCTCATAGTGCCTTTAAGTGACAAGTTATATGGAAGTCCTCACGATCTATTTGTTTGTTCAATATGCAGATGATGTTCATTTTAATGTTGTTTTTTTATCCCTTTAAAACACATTTTTTCTCACTGAGCAGATTTTCGTACAGAATTGTGAATCAGTCTACAAATTAAAATGTTTTTTCAATTTTTTTTTAATTGATTAATATTTAAAATAAAACATGAGAAATAAGATATATTTGTATTTTAAATTATTTTACTGATGCAGTTACAGTTAACTTTTGGAACCAACCCAATTTAAGTGTAATTAAAAAATTTAAATAATGAGATGATATTGCTCATGACTCTTCTATTATGCATATATGAGGAAGTCTGTATTTCCACCAATATATTTACTAGGGGTGAGCCGACTAAAGATTTTCTTAGTATAATCTGATTCATCAGATTTTGCCCATAGTCGACGAATAGTGGAATGTTTGTTGTTTTTCCTTATTGACCCAAAGTCTGCATGATGGTGACCGCATGACAATATTACACATAACCCTTTACAATTAAGAGACTCATAGCTTAAAGTAAAAGGGACAACAGAATATTATAAGTATAAAACTTAGATTTTTTAAATCTATATTACAAAAACAACGAGGTGATGAAGGAGAGAAAACTCAAATAAGGCCACCATCAGTTAAACATGGAACAACGCTCCACTATAGAGTAAGGAATCAGGAGATATTTAAACAGTGTTCACACAGCAGAGAGCAGCACTGCAGAGGGTAGTTTGTCCAACTTAAGGCTAAACATTTGTATAATGTTCAAAATCAAACCTGAACCAGCTAAAGGGTTTTTAAATCTCTTAACAGAACCTTTTAAAACAGTCTTTCATCACGTCTTTGTCCGCTTGAGTCTTTTCAAACTGTACGTGAGGAAAACCATCGTGTGTACGGGCAGAAGTGCGCTCCTTGCTTTGTTGACTGTAAATCCTGTCTTTGTGAATATCCTCTCTGATGGTGTGGAGGTGGATGGGATGCTGTGGATTGTTTTTGAGGCTTCGGACAGCTTTGGGTATCCCTCCTGGTTCTTTTGGCCCCGTACAGTTTTTGTGTGGTCCGGTAATCCTTGATCTCACAGCCCTCTTCATGAAGCTGCTCCTCATCTTCATCACTAGTTTTTAGGATCAACTGAAGTTTTATTTCCTGACATTTTGAGCTAAGAAAGATTTAAAGACCAGCTGAGGTACGTCTGCTCCACAGGTCCACCTAAATGGGAGAGTCCACCTTTAATTACCAGGGGAGATTTAATTACCACTTTAAGGAGATTTAACACTTCAAGAGCTGTTCTCAGAATTACATTAAATAAGTTTATATTTATATCAAAATAGGATATATGAGACACTATTTTTATGGGAAACAGGAACATAATGTAAAATTAGACATTGAGCACCCCCATGGTTTGAATGGAATGATCCACGTTTCATATGCAAATATTCGACTAAGGCTTGTTAGAACGAATCGTCCAATATTCAACTATTTGGGGTCACCCCTAATATTTATACAAAAAAATCATGTTGAGATGCTTTTTACAACAAATATATTAATATTTGTATTCATAAAATGACATTTGAACCACATTTTGGGCACTTTAAAGGTTTGCATATGAAGGTCTTTTCCATTCTTCATTCTCTATTCTCTATTATCTCCAAACTAAAGTGCGTACTTTTTATTAAATGTGTGTAATTCATATTTGGATACACATATAAAGTTTTTATCCTCTTTTACTTTCCACTAAATCTTGTTAGAAGATGAGTCACTTTGATGCAAACATGCTGCATCTCTCTCCTGGACATCCCGTGCTGACATTCTCACTATGCATTCTTCTTGCATCTAACTGCTGTATTGTGATTGGTTTATCTTCAGGAGGCCGTGGGACACCTGCCGAGAGGTCCCCATCATTGAAGATGAACAGACGCCATGGAAAATGATCAAACTACTGAGGACCATCTGTCTCCTTTTAACTGCTATTGTCGTGTTTGGGTTGGCCCTATGCAGCAAGGTTCGTACTGAGTAGATATATGTATATAAACAACTATAGGGACACTGGGAAGAAATAAGACTCAGAGCCAGGGGGATCCAAAAGCAAAGCTATGAAGATTGAGACGTAGGAATGCTTAATCACCCAAGCAACAAGATGGCAACACCCAAAATGCTAAATGATCTAAATGTCCTTTCCCTTGATCTTTCTCCAGACCTCCTTTCTCCTGCTAATCACCTTGTCCAATGAAGGCACCAGGATCCTTTCCGATGAGCGGAAACCCGTCGCCCTGCTGTGTATTGGCTGCGCTCTTATGACCCCCAGCGTCCTTCTCTTTCTGCAGAGCATCTGGAAGGCTTGTTACAAGACCTCAAAGTCGCCGGCGAAGGCTACTATAGCTCTGGTGAGAACCTTACAAGACATCCTAACTTCCCCTTCCTCCATCGATGTTGCATTGAAGGACAGACCAAGCCTGCCTGCACTAAGCTTAACCTGCCTGGACACTGATGCAGTCTTGGTCTGAGCTGAAGTTAGACTTTGTAGATTTGGCTCAGGTGTCTGGACTTAAGTATTATCTTTCTCTAAATCTGTTGTCCTTTGTTTTCAATCTCTTCTTCCTCTCCAGGTTCTGTTCTTCGAGTTCTTGGTGTCCCTGGGTGCAGCGATTCTCACAATAGTTGCAATGCCACACTTGGACATTGTCACCAACGTGACCATCCTGAACGGTGTAGCCGTCCTCTCCGCCCTCCTGCAGGTGATCACCCAGTGCACTGCCAAAGAAAGGAACCGCTACCTGCTTCCATCCATCACCGCCTTACTCCTCATTCTGCTCGGCTACGTTCTGTTCCTCTTCTTATACATCACGAAGGATCCCACTAATACCAAGATGTCAATTTGGGTGGGTTTGGCGGTTGGCGGGTCCTTCTTTGTGTCTCTGAACTGGTGGGAAAACTACCTGAGACTGATCAGTAAAAACAGCAGCTCTGTCATCCTGAAGAGCCTGTGCATGGACGTGAAGAGGAGCCAGAACATGCTGAACATGCTCACCAGCCTGCTCAGGATCGTAGTGATCGGCTGTGTGCTGGGAGCCTACGTTCCCCTCGCCAAAATGGACTGGGACATTGTCAACACCATCCCAAGTCGTGAGACCAGAATCATCGGCATCCTCATAGGCGTCCAGCTGATCTCCTCTGTGCTCTGCCACTGGTTTTCGCTGGCAGCTTGCAAGATGCATGCCCTGCGGCGGTGCTTCATCCTTCCCATATACTTTGCCTCTCTGGCTGTCATGGCTCTGCTCGTCATCCCCGTCATCGTTTACTACCAGGACTACAGAATCAGTCTGAACGGGACCACCACCAACTTCACAAGCTACTGCAGCATAGTCGTGGATGGAAGAAGCGCAAGCCTGAACGGCAGCGTGTTCCCAGACCTGGTGTATGATGTGACTCACTCTCTGTGCTACCTGGACATGTCGAAGATGATGGACATTGGCCTTCTGACAGGTAAACTTGACTTACAGTGCCACACCTTTACACTTTTGAGTTCCCCAAATACTGCTTCCAATCGTGGCCCTTTTTGGTACCTTACCTGAAACCCAATGTGAGGGACCCTCAGTAAAGAACCCTGCTGCCAAAGTCAGACCATCTTTTAGTCTCTGAGGATGGTCCCTGTGTTAGATTAGGCGATCATAGACTACACCACACACAAACATCACATTTCTTTCACTAGGGCACTCTGCACCCTTGCACTCTTATTGGTTGACCTTGCTAAGGTAATGGACCAAATCATGCAAGCCAGAAAGAAAATCAAACATGCTAGACTTTCTGTCACAAGGCAGTCCCAGATGTGGTTTTGATTGCTGTTCATTATCACACACTTCTAAGGATAAATGACAGACTTTTGGGGCCGGGTCCCAAAAAATGTGTTTTAAAATGTGCAGTCTGACTTCAGCACAAGATACATTTTGCAAAGTGTAAAAAGGAGCTGGACAGACCCTCTTGGTGTTCCATCCCAGGGGTCAGGAGTCAGGTTAGGGGTGAGGGTTGAGGTTACAGGGTTCTTCCAAGAAACAGGATAATAAACAAGCATCAGTTCCGGCTAAGAACAGCCTTTTACAAGTTCCACCACAATCAAACCTTTGTCTTTTAAGTGCTCCATTGTGTTCAACATTTAATTCTCATAATTATACCTTACTCGTTTTATAACCTGACCAACCTCGGCTTGAACAACTAATGGACAATTATGATGTATTTTATTGAGGACACTTGGAGTATGTGTCCACTCCTGAAAGGTTTCTTTATGTTATTTAAAATGAAAGGTTTTTAATCCAATCTTTGTAATCTAAATGTCACAAAGAACTGCAAACCTAAGCACTTCAGGAAGAAGTCTTTGGAAACCCTTATTAAGAGTGTGTTTGGGTAAAATCCAAAAGAACTTAAGGCAGGAACTTTTCCTCTATTCTCCTGAAGTGATGCATCATGGGAAATGTATCAAGCAACTCTGTAAAACCAAAACTGGTGAGAGTTTTAAGGCGCAACTATGACTGTCTTCCCGCAGGTTCAGCCGTGTCCTGGTGGCTCGGACTCGTGTTGGCCACGATCCACCTGTGGCACCTCAGTCTGTACCGAATCCAGAGGACTCAGGAGCTGTTCATCAGGAGGCTGTATGAGGGGGGATTCATGGAGCAGTCGCTGCTCCTCAACACTCGCTTTGACGTCCAGACAACTGAGAAGCGGAAAAAGTGAGTGGTTTTTTTTCATTCGTATGTAGTTGAATATGCAGTATCTTTTCTTATTCTCAAGGTCCAACTGCTCGGGTCATCTTCAATTCCTGCAGAACTGGTCCACACAACAGTTTGTAGCAAGCATGCACGATTGATGCATTATTTTGCTTACATATGGCACTCTTAGGGCAATGACAAATTGTTGGGAATTAGTGTATGAGTACCCTTCAAACAGATCCAGTTTGTTGGTGCAAATTTTGGATTCAGACCATTTAAGGGTTGTTTAAATGACATGTACAAAAAGCATCTTGGTTCTGGTTAGTTTAGGACTTGGGTAAAGATGTCTGCAACAAATGATCCATCCACCTAGGTAGAAGGTACACGTGCATAAACAGAGCTCTTAGTCACCTTTAACATACCAATCCTTACCCTCTAAAATGTTAATTACACACCAGGGAGCACTTGCACATTGCATAAAACTTGTTTGCAACCTCTAATTGAACAAACCATAAATGCCAAAGGCTGCAAAGGGAAATACCACAAAACTCCCCACACAATAAAACCAAACAATTGTTATCCGAGTCTAGCTTCTTGATTTAATTAAACACCTGGGCCTGTTCCGTAAAAGACGCTTTACAATTTCGAAGTGAAACAAAATGAAACAATGGTTTCCGGAAAACCTGTCTGGTATCGCCAGATCTGAAAGTATGTATGAATGAGAAAACAGGAGTGTCCTCAAACCCCAAGTGGAGATACAAGATTGTCTTTCTTTGAATTGTTTTAGTGTTAAATTTAAAATGGATGAATGCCTGCACGTGTGGGTTTGCATGCATCCTGGAAAACCTGGAAAACAGTTGACCAGTTTTCCAGTCCTGGAAAATGGGAGGAAAAGTTAAATGTCCTGGAAAATTATTCCAACATGACTGCGTGCGACCTGACAAGATTAAAAAAAAACACATCCCCATTCAACATTTGTGGCCATTTTTGTCATTCAGTTCTATTTAGGTCATTAATGCACTGATCCTCTGATTATTATTATTATTATTTATTTATTTCAGTAAAGCAGCTTCCTGATTCCTTTGCTGGCTCTTTTGTTTTTTTCTTAGCTAATTTTATACTTTTTTAGAAAAGAGAAAGCTGAGATGAGAGTTGCCCATCATTGTTGCTTGGTTGCACTAGTAAAGTGACAGCTGTACATCTGTGGTTGCATTGTTCTATAATCAATTTGCCATCATTTTTAAGCATGTAAGAGATGATTTCATGGATAGCCATAGACTGCACGTCTTTCAATGTAGACTTCCACTGAGAGGGACATATTAGACTATTTAGGAATTAATTAGGAAACAAATTTAGACTGTCATACCAGCTGGATCATCACTGGAAATGTCCTGGAAAATGATCTCTGGAAAAGTGTGGGAACCCTGTGCCTGAATGTTGGATTATTGTCTGTTTTTTCAATGTTAAACTCATATCTGATATTTTGTCTGTTATTGCCAGATTCAGATCACTCGACCCCGCAAAAGTGTACCTTTGCGCGACCATGTGGCACGAAACCTACGACGAGATGATGAAGATTATTATTTCAATATTCCGGTGAGTTTCACACCTACAGCTGCAGACCAGATGGAAAATTCATTGAAACCTCAAGCTCTTGCAGAGTTCCAGTTCAATGTTCAATGTCAAATGTCATCACGGCATCCTCACGTGATTCTTGTAACCTCTCCAGACTGGACAAGTACAGGCCATTGAAGGAAGGAGTGATCAGCGATGTGACTTTCGAGGGCCACGTGTACTTCGACGACGCCTTCAAGAACGTTACCGGCAGTCACGGCCGCCACGTCAACGAATACGGAGAGATGCTTGTGAACATTATCCGAGAAGTCTACGGGTAAAACTTGTGAAACTCACCTCTCAAAATGCCGACTTTTTTCCCCCCAGAGTTGAAAAGTCTCACAGGTTATCCTTCTGTTTTTGCAGCATCTTCATAAACATGGATAAAGGCCTCTTCAAAAAGCGGCAGCAGATTCCTAATCAGGGTATCGTGAGGACGTCGTACGGAGGACGTCTGGTGTTCACCCTGCCTCAAGGAAACAGTCTAACGGTCCACTTCAAGGACAAGCATCTCATCCGCCACAAAAAGAGATGGTCTCAGGTAGGAAAACCACGAAAAGTAGTCCGTCTACTGCCGAGTTCCGGATAACGGAAAAAGTAGTTTGCTGGAAGAGCAAACTTAGCTTTAACTTGATCAAATGACATAAAGGTGTTTTCTTTGTGCAACAGTCTAAAGTTTGAGATTCCTTTTCTGGACCACTGATTGAATGCATTATCTATGAGGGAGGGCTGGAACAGGTGATTGGCTGCAATTGGGGCATAAGTAGACATTGAGACAAACCCATGCTTTCTAAATTGAGCCCACAATTTCAAGGAGTGTAAAACCACAGGGTTCTGACAGGCCAGCGGGCTAATAGTGTTTGATATTTTTCAGGTCATGTACTTGTACTACCTCCTGGGATGGAAGCTCTCAACTAAGTATTTCAAAAAGTGGAACAAAGTCGGAGTGGACGAGGCAGAGCTGAAACGAGAGTTCCAGGTAAGATAGAGAAAAACGTGTGCACGAAAAAACACGTGGGTTTACATTACTTCGTATGTGACAAGTTAACCCTTGTATCATGCTGAAAAAAAATTACATTCATTATGTTGCGGGTCATTTTGACCCGTACTGTGAAAATCCACTCAAAAAAGTAAAAAAAACAGGTTAAACCAATGACAACTCTAATTTATATTATATAAACATTTAGAAAAGAGACATACAATACATTTTTAATTCCAACACTATATTAAAGAACTATTTAGTTCATGCGCATTGTGCATTGTGCTCATTACAAGAACATTCTTGTTTCTCTTTGGGGCAGTATGAAACAACTGTTGCTTTCTCAGTGAAAACAAATTTTGATGATGATGATTGCTGCATTCCTTGGTTTTCATCTGATGGAGAGACACTGGCAGACTCGTCCTCTGAATCGTCCTCATCGTAGGAAAATTGACAATCTGGGTCATCAATAACATTGTCCTCAGTCTCTGAAAGATCCTCTGTCTCTGAAATCTCTTCCTCTGTATCACTATCCCAGTTCAAAATCTGTGATAGAGCTTCTTCAGCTGTAATCCTTCTGGAGCTCATTTTTGGTGTGTTTGTCAAAGAGATGACATGAGAACAGGGAAAAGGACAAGGGAGAGAAAGTTCCTCCTCTACACACACCTGGGTCTCTGGGTCTGAATGGCTATTCAAAGGCACTCAAAAAAAAGTACATAAAAGAGACATGTATATCTGATCTGAACAGCTAATTACCCACATTAAAGCGTCTGGGTCAAAATGACCCTTAACATCATCTTTGTATACAAACTCTGCACAGACATTCCACTACGCATCAAAGTTTCCAAATTTTACACACCAGTTCATGACCCCAGATGAGGAAAAGTCACAAAATATCATGAAGAAAAAGAAAGGATAAACAGTACTTTGGTCAACACAAAAACTGAAAAGGGTCAAATTGACCCTTAACAGAATATAAGGGATAAAAACTCTGAAAACTGTCTGTCCCTCCAGAAAGAGAAGCACAACACCTACATCCTGGCGCTCGATGGAGACACAGACTTCCACCCTGCTGCTGTGATGTTGCTCGTTGATCGTCTGAAGCTTTATCCTCAGGTCGGCGCAGCGTGTGGAAGGATTCACCCCACCGGATCAGGTCGGTCATTTCACTTCAATCCTTTATGAAGGAGTGTCTACGCATGGTTTTTGACACCAGCTTCTCTGTAGAAGCTGCCGTGTTCATGAGGCGTAACAGTTCTTTGTTCCCCGGGCAGGTCCCATGGTGTGGTATCAGAAGTTTGAGTACGCCGTGGGTCACTGGCTTCACAAGACGGCAGAGCACGTGTACGGCTGCGTGCTCTGCAGCCCGGGATGCTTCAGTCTGTTCAGAGCGTCGGCGCTGATGGACAACAATGTGATGAAGAAATACACAGTGAAAGCCTCAAAGCCTGCAGATCACATCCAGTACGATCAAGGTAACTGAAACAACACACAAGGAGGGGGGGTGCAAAAAGGGTGATTGCACACAAAATATGAATAAGAGAGTAAATCCACCCCGGAGAAAGCCTCCGTGTAACTAAGTTTTGTGCAACTTGCTAAAAACTTGCATTGCATCTCTTCAAAATGAAAGTAAAATTTGACTCATCCGCCCTGCAGTGAGCTGCACACACGTAGAAAAAGATGAAGACTGCATCATTCTGGGAAGACTTTTTACACGGATTGGTATTGACTTTTTAAAAAGAAGTAAATAGTGCTGAAGTTTGAAATCTCCGTGCACGTTCAAACAGCCCTGCAGCTGGTAGGCCACATGTGAGGCTTACGTAATTGCTGACTATAACAGATAATCGTCCAAACCGCAGTGATTCATCCACATTCCTTTACCTCTTCTATTAAATGACTAACTTTAAAATGTTTCTAGGGATACCGGAAATGTTTGAATGCATTGTTTTGCTTTGTTTTTAAAGGTGACATATTCAGCTCTTTTTCATCAAAATATATTGGTCTAAGAGGTCCCCAAAACATGTCTTTAAAGTTTATTGCTCATAAAAACACTTTGAAATCAGATTCTGGTCTGCCTGTAAAGCCCTCTTTTTCAGCCCTGCTCAGAACAGGCTGTTTTCTGTGTCTGTGCCTTTAAATGAGAATGAGCTCTCTGACCACGCCCCCTCATGAAGTGGGTGTGCCCTCTGCTCTCCAGCACGTTGATCTAATGTTTACATATTGGCTGAATATACACGGCTGCTCACAGACCCGCGTTACTTCAACCCTCTGAATCTGATCCAGAATCTGATCCTGACGGAGAGGCGCCTGCAGCAGGACCTTTCTGAACCATTGGTCACAGATTTAGTGTTTCTTGTTGTTTTATTTGTCAGTATGTCGACGTGTGTCTTGGTACACAGCTACGACATGTAGCTATGTAGCTATGCTAACTAGCGCTAGCACTTTTCCATGATAAATAAAAATCATCCACTAGATCTTCAAATCTGCAGACGTGGGGAGTAAAACCGACCTTTGTGTTTATTAAGACAGCCTACAACTAGCATGCCTCCCTCCTAAGCTCCTTGTTAGCACACATGTGTGCAGGGAATGAAAAACCGAGGAGGGGTTGAGTTGTATTTTATACAGTCTATGGGCTGAAGGTGGAGAAATCAGAACAGGGGCAGAATGGATTCTTTTCATTTTCAGGGGGTCTTTAGACAGGGACACATATTTCAGGTAGAGAACCATTAATAAGTCCACTTTTCATGATATGTCACCTTTAAAGTGAAAAGGTTAAAGTTGCAAAAACTGAATGAAACACAACCTGAAACATGATGCATCAATGAAAAATTAAAGCTCCTCTGAGGACCTCTTTGTTTGTCGACTTTGGCGCCCCCTGTGGACAAAATTATGCCTCTATTTAGTGTTTTCTAGTTAAAGTCTTCCTTCTGTTGTCTTTTTTTGTTGCTCATGTTTTTGTTTTGGCCTTAAAAAGACTTCCTTTATGATTTCAGTCTGTTTCATAACCTTTAAAAAAACTCCTTACTGGAGCTTTAAAGAAAAAAGGCACCACAAGTTAAATCATCATCAGGCAACATACTTTATTCTGTCTCCATCTCAGAATACAGCCGATCATTTTTATATAGGCAGAGTAGGTAGTATGTTTCATCTTAAAGTATTTACAGCTTCATTTAACATTCACGAGGGGTGTCACAATCATGGGAATCTCTTTATAAATGAAAAACGGAGGAGGGGTTGAGTTGTATTTTATACAGTCTATGGGCTGAACAAGCTCTGAGCTCTGACTTCCTGTTACAGACCGGATGGCGTTGTGACGTATGAAAAACACTGAAAACTGAAACGGCTGGTTTCAGCACACATTTACAGAAAGGTGGAGAAATCAGAACAGGGGCAGAATGGATTCTTTTCATTTTCAGGGTTTTTTTTAGACAAGGACACATATTTCAGGTAGAGAACCATTAAAAAGTCCATTTTGCATGATATGTCACCTTTAATACAAGACGCATGATGAGGAACAACTGGATTTCAGTTTTAAGAGCTGTTATTTTCAGCTGAATGTAAAACAAACAAACATATATCTTTCAGTGAATTGTGCATAAGTAAAGTTGTCGGTCCCTAAAATAGTCTGCAGAGCATAAATCTGAAATCAAGCTAGTCAGCCATTTTCGTATTTGTTAAATTTACCTGCAGACCCTTTTCTTTTAGCTGAAGTTTACAAAAGCTGTCACCGCGATTTTCTCTCTTCCTCTGTCTCACACTCTTCCATCTTGTCCCTGCAGGAGAGGACCGTTGGCTGTGCACTCTGCTGCTGAAGCAGGGATGGCGAGTGGAGTACAACGCAGCAGCAGACGCTTACACCAACGCCCCGGAGGAGTTCAAAGAGTTCTTCAACCAGGTGATTGCGAGAGTCACATCAAATAATCCGTCCTTTTGTCCAGTCTGGTTGATGTTCAGGTAGCTCTTCGTGAGGACAATGGTCCTCGTGCGCGGATGCATGTGACACATCAAACAAAAATTGTTCTTTGGAAGTCTTTAGGCTGGATATAAACTTGTTCGAGTGTCCTTAAGTTCCCGGCGTCTGAAAAGAATCTCTATTGTACTTTTTCACGTAGTAAAAGGAGATAATTACCAGGTGTGCGTCCATAAAACAAAGGCAGGTATAAATATCCAAGCTAAGATAATTCTGCCTTTGTGTTTATAATTACGGCATTGAGATGAAGACATGTAGAGGACACGTCATGGTTTGAAAACAAACCTCACACAAATGATAAATGTAGCTTTGACAGCAGAATCAAAACACAATGGGGGAAACACACGGTGGAGTTTGTGATGTGTTTGCTATCAGTTTATGTGAAGATGAAAAATAGTGAACTGATTTCTGTCTTACTTTGAAATTAAAACTCTTTACTAGGGATGGGCAATGATTTCCAAATATTCAAATATTCGTTCACTTATAAAAATCAAAGAGTAACTTTGAATATTTTCTCATTTTAAAAGTACAATTTTTCCTCGTCATCCTGGTTGTAATACGGTATTCCTGCCAGACGGTGGCTACAGAGCGTCTTAAAGCTGTTTGCTAACTGCAGAAGAAGAATGCTAACTGCAGAAAATAGCAAAAGAAGAAGAAAACATTCAGGGATTTTTCTCCGTTTCTGAATCTCACACTACTACACACGAATTTTCAGAGACTGAGCATGGTTGTAAAATGTAAACACACACAATGTTACAATGTCATTTAGCAGACGCTTTTATCCAAAGTGACGTACATACAAGAACAAGAACAACACAAGCAAAGATCTAGACAAGAGGAAACAAGATCAGTAAGAGGAACAAAGTGCTTCAAGTCCATTTGGGTGCAGGTAAAGCCAAGCAGTGTAAAGGCAATGCACAGAAGTAAATAAGGAACATCTACAATGAAGCAACCAAACCATTTAAGACCTTCCATTATCATCATCAACAATTAACATCACCACAATAATGACCAAAGTACCAAGTGCTGGGTCACTCCAGACCTGAACACAGATTCCCAGAGTAGAGCAGGACAGTGTGAGTCAACTGTAGCTGGAAGACATGATCTGCCACTGGGGACAACAGTGGAGAACAGTCTAGCTAAGTGCATAGTGCTTCCTAAAGAGCTGGGTCTTTAGCTGTCTTTTGAAAGTAGAGAGGGACTCTGCAGATCGAATGGAGTTGGACAATTCGTTCCACCATTTAGGGGCAACAGAAGAGAAGAGTCCAGCTAGTGATTTTGAGGCCTTGTGTGCTGGAAGCACTAGGCGCTTTTCAGAGGCTGAGCGTAGCGGGGCGAGAAGGGCAGTAGACCTGGATGAGGGGTTCCAGGTAAACTGGAGTGGTTTTGGTGACTGCTTTGTAAGTCATGATTAGAGTTTTGTATCTGATGCGAGCTGCAACTGGAAGCCAGTGTAGCAAAATGAGCAGGGGAGTGACATGAGCTGTCTTAGGCTGGTTGAAGACCAGACGTGCTGCTGCTGCGGTCTGGATCGTTTGCAGAGGTTTAACTGTGCATGCAGGGAGGCCTGCCAGTAGAGAGTTGCAGCAGTCAATGCGTGACATTACAAGAGCCTGAACCAGGAGCTGTGTTGCGTGTTCTGTCAGGTAGGGTATGCACGCCACGCTGCGTCACAGAAACACCAACGTTAAGATTGAGACAGCCGCTACCAGCAGCATCTCGTCCTGCTGCTGGTTAACGTGACTAGATGAATAATCGCCGAATGGATTGCTAATGTTTATGGAATAGTATTTTGACTATCCCTACTCTTTAATCAATTACATTTTTAACCATTCTGGCTTTCCTTCCTGTTTCCAGCGTCGCCGATGGGGTCCATCCACCATGGCTAACATCGTGGACTTGCTCGGCTCCACCACCCTGCTGTGCAAGAGGAACCCGTCCATGTCCAAACCCTACATGGTCTACCAGCTCTTCAGCCTGGCTTCGTCCATCCTGTCACCGTCCACCGTCGTTCTCATGATTGCAGGTCAGGCTCGTTTTTCTTCGCACACGTAAAGAGTCTAATTAAATCGTACGTAAACAGATGGGTCCGACTTATTTGTGTGTTTGTAAAGTTGGTTCCTTGTGTCTGTCCTTCAGGGAGTCTGACCATATTGCTGGACATCCATCCTAACTGGGCTCTGGTCATAGCTGTGATACCTCCTGCCATCTTCCTCGGCGTCAGCTTCAAGATCAAGGCCGACACTCAGATTACTATCGCAGCCTTCTTAGGCATCCTGTACGCCTTCCTCATGATGATATCAGCTCTGGTCGTTGTCGGTATGTGATGCACAAACCCCAAAAAGCCTCTTTATACGAAAAAGATCTTCGCCCTTCTGAGTCTCATTGCACGTCTGTTCTTCTTCCATTAGGAAACATGGTGGAGCAACAAACCATCATGACTCCCAGCAGCCTCTTCATCATCTCCCTCACCTGCTTCTACCTCTTCACTGCGCTCTTGCATCCTCAGGAGGTCGGCCTGATAGTCTTCGGCTTGCTTTACATCATCTGCATCCCCAGCGCTTACCTGCTGCTGTCCATTTACTCCATGGTCAACATGAACAACGTGTCCTGGGGAACCAGAGAGACGGCGGCTCCCGCTGGGGCCGCTCAACAAGCAGCAGTGACCCCTCAAACCCAAACTCAGAAAGGTAGCTGAGACCCGAATGCATGACTTTGAGTGCTTTATGTTGTGAATGAGAAGTCTTGATAATCAGGACAAGCAACAATTCTTAGGAACTACTTAAACTCCCCAATCAGACAAGAGAAAACCTTCAAACCTTTCCCCTCTTTCGTGAACACTATCAACCAGTTTGCAGACGATGCTATGTCTTACGTGTAAAACTTCTCTCCTCTCTTGCAGCCAAAAACGCACTCACTCGCTTCTTCATGCAGTCCAAGTGCTGTCGAAAAATGTGCAGAAGAGATGATACAGAGGAGCTCATTGCCAACCAGGAGAACCGGGTGATGAGGGTGGAAAAGGAGGAAATCCAACCCCAAAACACCATCGTGGGGGACGTGACAGACTTTCCAACGTAAGACCTAACGGGGGGGATATGGATTAGAGGGCGGGCTTGTTGGGACTGCTGTTTCTTTGCAGTGTGTTGTAGATAACAAAGATTATTTTACTCAACTGCTTTTGAATTTATTTATATTTTTGTTAAATGATGGTACCATTAAGAAACCCTTTCCTCTTTTTCCCCCAGAACACCAGAGCCTGTTTTCACCTGCCCTAACCAATGTAAGTCTGAAACAACAAGCTTTCAATAAGTTCCAAAATGACCTTTCCACATGTCACACACCTTCATGCTGTAATAATCCGTTCCCGCTCTCTTCTTCAGGCTGGGTTACACAGCTGCAGAGTTTGTCTGATGACATGCTCCTGCAGGAGGATGAGCTTGACCAGGTGAGAGTCTTCTTCCTCCTCTGAGTCATCATGAATGTCTTGTGTGTCTTTGTGACTACCACGAAGGATTAAGTGTAATCTTCTGTCTCGTCTGTCTATTTAATTGTGCTGAAATTTTGGCCAATCCCCAACTAGCACAAGGATACAAGACGGAGTCCTGAGGAAATGCTACATTCAAATTCATGCTAGTTTTCTGTGACTACCAACCCTAGCTTTAACTTGGGCTGGTGTGTGAGGTAAAGAGGCGGGCCTTTAGCCTTTTCGGTAACAGCTACAGGGTGCCCGCCTGTCAACCAAGGCGGCTATGCCCTTATTATGGTTAGTGACTTTCATGGGACAGGAAGAGGTAAAGTAAAAGACAGGGAGAGAGAAGGAAAGACAGGATCCCAGTGTGTCAGTCTAAGCCTAAAGCAGCAGAACTAAGACCTGTTCCAAGCCTGATCCAGCTCTAATTAAAAGCTTTATCAAAAAGGAAAGTTTGAAGCCTATTCTTAAAAGTGGAGAGGGTGTCTGCCTCCCGGACCCTGACTGGTAGATGATTCCAAAGGAGAAGGACCTGATTACTGAAGGCTCTACCTCCCTCCTACTTTAAGAGACTTAGGGTATGAGGGAAGTGAAGAGAGAGAGATATGATAGTGGTGAGACAACAGCGGGCCTTCTAGGGCAGAGATTCCAGAGGAACCTATGAGACAAGGGAGCTCAGGGACTCCAGAAAGGTCTATGGTTAGTAACTTTAATGGGACAGGGAGAGTTAAAGTAAGAGACGGGCAGAGAGAGGGAGAGAAGGAAAGATAGTCTAAGCCTATAGCAGCATAACTAAGAGCTGGTCCAAGCCTGATCCAGCTCTAACTATAAGCTTCATCAAAAAAGGAAAGTTTGAAGTCTACTCTTAAAAGTAGGGAGGATGTCCGCCTCCCGGACCCTGACTGGTAGATGATTCCAAAGGAGAAGGACCTGATAACTAAAGGCTCTACCTCCCATACTATTTTTAGAGACATGGGTATGAGGGAGGTGAAGAGAGAGAGATATGATAGTGGTGAGACAGCAGCGGGCCTTCTAGGGCAGAGATCCAGAGGAACCTACGAGACAAGGGAGCTTAGGGACTCCAGAAAGGTCTATGGTTAGTAACTTTAATGGGACAGGAAGAGTTAAAATATCCTTATTTGGGCAAAACTCGTAAGTTTAACATCGAAAATACCGAGTTATAAAAAATTCCCCCCTGCACAGTGTGTGCCGATAGAGAAATGAGCTATTCATACTGAAGCCGTTTTTTTAATCAGGCTGTAAACATGTTTATTTCTGCTGTAAAGATCGTCTCCTTTGAATGGGTGTGTATGTGGTTTCCTGTGTTTCTGCCGCCAGCCTCTAGTGGACGCTTGATGAACTGCAGTTTTTAGCATTTCTGCATGGGCTTCATATTTTAAGACCAGAGGTTGTCATTTGAATAATTATTTCTCAACGGTAGTTTTTTCCTGTGCAATGACATTTATGGTGGCCAAGTTCACCGAGCTCCCTCATCTTGTGTTTGATTTTGTGCTGAAATACAAGAGCAGAAAATGTGATTCTTAAGTAATATTGAAAATGTACAAGAACACATCCAAGTTATTTGAAGGCAGGTACAGGTGTAAATTGATGCAAACCAAGCATCCATGAAATACTGATGAAGAGTTCGACTTGACTGAGAGAGTCTTTGTTTCCCTCTGCAGGATGAAGATGAGTTTTTCAGAGATATGACCACCAAATATCTGGAGCCTCTTCCTGAAGACAAAAAGAAGCAGAAAGAAATGGCTGCTGCGCTCAGCGAGCTGAGAAACAAAGTACGAGTCAGAGATTTGAAATTCATTTGTTGAATCCTTTAATCATGACTGTTATTAATTATGTTAAGATGATGAAACTGATGATTTTGTATCTCCTCGTCACAGATCACCTTCGTTTACTTCATCTGTAACGCCTTCTGGCTCATCGCGACCTTCACTCTGCAGCTCGCGTCCACGTCCGTCTTCATCCAGGTGCCGAAGGTCGACATCAACATGCAGCCCACCGGAGAGTACCTCTTCATCGAGCCCGTCGGCTTCATGTTCATCATCGCTTTCGCCCTGCTGGTTCTGGTCCAGTTCATAGCTATGCTGTATCACAGGTAACAACCTGCCGTCAGAGTCAAGAGAAGAGTCAATCCTGCTGGGGATGTGCGTCTGACGTTGTCTGTTTTTTTTTAGGACATACACTCTGATCCATTTCATCGCCTTTCTGGACACCGAGGCCACGCTGGAAAGACGAGCATATGAAACCCAACAGGTAAATACAACTGCTTTACTGCAGCACTTACAGCGGCAAAGGACCAGACTCATGTTAGACACACATCTGCTAAGACCGTGTTGGAGAGAGGGATAGAGGGAGATGAAGAGAGAGAGAGATGATAGTGGAGAGAAGGATAGTATTAGTTGTAGCAGCTGGAGTCTGGCACGTCCACAGCAGCAGAGATCCAGAGGAACCTACGAGACAAGGGAGCTCAGGGACAAAGGAATGAAAGTAAGAAAGAATGAGAAGAGAGAAGTGAAGAAAGAAAGGAAGGAAGAAAGGAAAAAGGAATAAAGGAAAGAATAAATGAAGTAAAGAAAGAATGACAGACCCAAAAAGGGAATTAACAGCAGCAGAGATCCAGAGGAACCTACGAGACAAGGGAGCTAAGGGACTCCAGAAAGGTCTATGGTTAGTAACTTTAAAGTGACAGGAAGAGAGAGGGAAAGACAGGATCTCAGTGCTAGTTCCCCTAGCAGTCTAAGCCTATAGCAGCATAACTAAGACCTGGTCCAAGCCTGATCCAGCTCTAACTATAAGCTTTATCAAAAAGGAAAGTTTGAAGCCTACTCTTAAAAGTAGAGAGGGTGTCTGCCTCCCGGACCCTGACTGGTAGATGATCCCAAAGGAGAAGGACCTGATAACTGAAGGGTCTACCTCCCATACTACTTTTAGAGACTTAGTGTATGAGGGAGGTGAAGAGAGAGAAATATGATAGTGGTGAGACAGCAGCGGGCTTTCTAGGGCAGAGATCCAGAGGAACCTATGAGACAAGGGAGCTCAGGGACTCCAGAAAGGTCTATGGTTAGTAACTTTAATGGGACAGGGAGAGTTAAAGTAAGAGACAGGCAGAGAGAGGGAGAGAAGGAAAGATAGTCTAAGCCTATAGCAGCATAACTAAGAGCTGGTGCAAACCTGATCCAGCTCTAACTATAAGCTTTATCAAAAAGGAAAGTTTGATACTCTTAAAGTAGAGAGGGTGTCTGCCTCCCGGACCCTGACTGGTAGATGATTCCAAAGGAGAGGTGCCCGATAATTAAAGGCTTAACCTCCCATACTACTTTTAGACCTCTGACCTCTTCTGCTGATGCTGGTTTGCTTTTAATGATTTTGTTTTGACTTCGATGTTCAGTACTTTCTAATTACATGCTTTGTATTTGAATACCAGGCAGTAGCTGAATGCAAAGTTAAGACTTTAATAAGCATCATGGTTGCATTAGTTGTGCAGAGAGTGCTCATTAATATGTCAGTGCAGACTCCACTCCCACGTTGGGCGGGTTGTGTGCGTGTCTGTTTATTGTTTTAGGCGTGGCAGCTCAGCCGTGGTGTACATTAATTATCTGAATTCTCTGCAGGTCACAGATGACAAAGATAACAATGGTTACAATGATGATGCAGACGAAGACGATGAGGATGAGGATGAGGATGAGGACGACAGAGACAGCCTCATGTTCTCCAGTATGTACAGCAGGAGCCAGGAAAGCGGGACTATGGTGTGACGCCCAGACAGAAGGAAAACCGATGAAACCTCTTTCAAGCACTTTGAAACACTCCTCACATGACTACCTGATATTTATCTTCAGAGTGAGTTTTTTAAAGCTCATGATATTTATAAATGTACATCAATCATGTCTATGAAGTTTATAAAAACCCTTTCATGCCGGTTTATGAAGACAAAACAAACTTTTGAATCAAGTTAATGAAGTTTTTGTTGTTGTTTTTTTAATTTCATGAAACTCTTTCAGTCAGTTTGAAGATGATTATAAAAGCATTTGGTTGCAAAAATATCAGTAAATCCAGTTTCTTGAAGCCTTAAAGTTGAGTAACTCAGATTCAAACACTCATTTAAACCTCTTTTAGAAAAAAGAGTTTAAGTCTATGAAGGCGTTTTAGTGGATTTTATGTTAAAAAAAAACAACCTTTTAATCAAGTTAATGAAGTTGGAAAAAGCCTTTTAGTCCAGTTTGTGAAGTTAGCAACCCTTTCGTTCAGTTTGTGAACATTTTAAACCCTTTTAGTTTGTTTTTTTAATTTCATAAAACTCTTTCAGTCAGTTTAAAGATCATTATAAACTCCTCTAGTTGAGACACTTGCAAAGATATCAATAAATCCAGTTTCTTGAAGCCTTAAAGTTGAGTTAATCAGATTCAAACACTCATTTTAACCTCTTTTAGAAATGTTTAAAAGCTTTCTGGTTGAGTTTGATGTCTATGAAGGCGTTTTAGTGGATTTTATGATGTTAAAAAACAAACTTTCAATCAAGTTTATGAAGTTGGTAAAAACCTTTTAGTCCAGTTTGTGAAGTTTAACTACCCTTTCATTCAGTTTTGTGAACATTTTAAACCCTTTTAGTTTGTTTTTTTAATTTCTTGAAACTCTTTCAGTCAGTTTAAAAATCATTATTAAAGCATTTGGTTGAGACACTAGCAAAGATATCAATAAATCCAGTTTCTTGAAGCCTTAAAGTTGAGTTACTCAGATTCAAACATTCATTTTAACCTCTTTTAGAAAAAAGAGTTTATGTCTATGAAGGCGTTTTAGTGGATTTTATGTTAAAAAAACAACCTTTTAATCAAGTTAATGAAGTTGGTAAAAACCTTTTAGTGCAGTTTGTGAAGTTAGCAACCCTTTCGTTAAGTTTTGTGAACATTTTAAACTCTTTTAGTTTGTTTTTTTAATTTCATAAAACTCTTTCAGTCAGTTTAAAGATCATTACAAACTCCTATAGTTGAGACACTAGCAAAGATATCAATAAATCAAGTTTCTTGAAGCCTTAAAGTTGAGTTAATCAGATTCAAACACTCATTTTAACCTCTTTTAGAAATGTTTAAAAACTTTCTGGTTGAGTTTTTATGTCTATGAAGGCGCTTTAGTGAATTTTATGATGTTAAAAAACAAACTTTCAATCAAGTTAATGAAGTTGGTAAAAGCCTTTTAGTCCAGTTTGTGAAGTTAGCAACCCTTTTGTTCAGTTTGTGAACATTTTAAACCTTTTTAGTTTGTTTTTTTAATTTCATGAAACTCTTTCAGTCAGTTTAAAGATCATTATAAACTCCTTTGGTGGAGACACTTGGAAAGATTTCAGTAAATCAAGTTTCTTGAAGCCTTAAAGTTGAGTTAATCAGATTCAAACACTCATTTTAACCTCTTTTAGAAATGTTTAAAAGCTGTCTGGTTGAGTTTTATGTCTATGAAGGCGTTTTAGTGGATTTTATGATGTTAAAAAACAAACTTTCAATCAAGTTAATGAAGTTGGTAAAAGCCTTTCAGTCCAGTTTGTGAAGTTAGCAACCCTTTCGTTTAGTTTTGTGAACATTTTAAACCCTTTTAGTTTGTTTTTTTAATTTCATGAAACTCTTTCAGTCAGTTTAAAGATCATTATAAACTCCTTTGGTGGAGACACTTGCAAAGATATCAGTAAATCAAGTTTCTTGAAGCCTTAAAGTTGCATTACTCAGATTCAAACATTCATTTTAACCTCTTTTAGAAAAAAGAGTTTATTTCTATGAAGGCGTTTTAGTGGATTTTATGTTAAAAAAAACAACCTTTTAATCAAGTTAATGAGATTTTTAAGTCGTGTGCATACAATCTAAAAAGCCTGAAACTGAGTTTTAGAAAAATATATAAAACTATTGAATTTTTTTAATTTGCTCAACTACAGTTTTCAACTTTAAAAATTCTTAAAATTGGATTTAATGAATGTTTTAAAGTCATTCTACTCAAGTGTATGGTGCGTATAAAATCAATGTTCAATTTGTTAGACAAGTCTTTTAACTTGGTTTATGATATTTTAAAAACTTTTAACCACGTTATAGATGCACATAAAACCTTTAAAATTGAGTTAACTAAAGTTAAAAAGGCTTTCTCACAAAATATAAAAATCCCTGGTAGTCAAGTTGTTAAAATTAGACCACCCTTAAAATCGAGTTTATGACACTAAAGTCTTTTAAGCAAGACTGAGACATTTTAATAATGTTGAACCTTTCTAGTCGAGTATGTGACTCTTAATAAACCCTTTTAAGCAAGTTTTAGACATTTTTATCGCCCAGTTCAGATCCTTTTTAACATTTTTAGTGACCAAAACGAGTTTGAAATGAAACAACCAGATCGCAGAAGCAGTGAATTATTTCTTTGAAGCTAGGATTGCTGTTTTAAAATCTGAGCTTTCATCTGAAATCTAAGGAACTTGTTAAATTCAAGGAGCGTATACTCAAACTGAAACTGATGTAGTTTCTCTCACTGTGACACGTGTGTGTGTGTGTGTGTGTGTGTGTGTGTGATATGAAGCATGATACAAGCACCAGTAAATGAAGGATGATATGAATGATGTGACGAGGACTAATCACTTTAATGCTGATTCTGTTATTTATTGTTGTGTTTGATACACGGGTGCTTTCTGAAGAAAACTAGTGTGTGTACTGTAAAATAAAAAACTGTAAAAAAAAATTTTTTAAAGAACTTTTAACACATTTTGAAATATTTCTGCTTGCCATTTTTGAAGTGATAAAATCATTTTCCTGCAAATAATCCTGATTTATTATGAAGTTGTGAAACACGTCGTTACAGGCGGACTGTCTCATTGAAGTTCTATTGTGTACTGTAATGTCAGACGTGGTGAATATTAAGAGATTCCCATGATTGTAACACCCCTCGTGAATGTTAAATGAAGCTGTAAATACTTTAAGATGAAATATACTACCGACTCTGCCTATTTAAAATGACCAGCTGTATTCTGAGATGGAGAAAGAATAAAGTATGTTGCCTGATGATGATTTAACTTGTGGTGCCTTTTTTCTTTAAAGCTCCAGTAAGGAGTTTTTTTAAAGGTTATGTAACAGACTGAAATCATCAAGGAAGTCTTTTTAAGGCCAAAACAAAAACATGAGCAACAAAAACAGACAACAGAAGGAAGACTTTAACTAGAAAACACTAAATAGAGGCATAATTTTGTCCACAGGGGGCGCCAAAGTCGACAAACAGAGAGGTCCTCGGAGGAGCTTCAATATTTCATTGATGCATCATGTTTCAGGTCGTGTTTCATTCAGTTTTTGCACCTTTAACCTTTTCACTTAAAGGTGACATATCATGCAAAATGGACTTTTTAATGGTTCTCTACCTGAAATCTGTGTCCCTGTCTACAAACCCCCTGAAAATGAAAATAATCCATTCTGCCCCTGTTCTGATTTCTCCACCTTTCTGTAAATGTGTGCTGAAACCAGCCGTTTCACTTTTCAGTGTTTTTCATACGTCACAACGCCATCCGGTCTGTAACAGGAAGTCAGAGCTCGGAGCTTGTTCAGCCCATAGACTGTATAAAATACAACTCAACCCCTCCTCCGTTTTTCATTCCCTGCACACATGTGTGCTAACAAGGAGCTTAGGAGGGAGGCATGCTAGTTGTAGGCTGTCTTAATAAACACAAAGGTCGGTTTTACTCCCCACGTCTGCAGATTTGAAGATCTAGTGGATGATTTTTAGTTTTCATGGAAAAGTGCTAGCGCTAGTTAGCATAGCCACATAGCTACATGTTTGTAGCTGTGTACCAAGACACACGTCGACATGCTGACAAATAAAACAACAAGAAACACTAAATCTGTGACCAATGGTTCAGAAAGGTCCTGCTGCAGGCGCCTCTCCATCAGGATCAGATTCTGGATCAGATTCAGAGGGTTGAAGTAACGCGGGTCTGTGAGCAGCCGTGTATATTCAGCCAACATGTAAACATTAGATCAACGTGCCGGAGAGCCGAGGTCACATCCACTTCCTGAGGGGGCGTGGTCAGAGAGAAAACAGCCTGTTCTGAGCAGGGCTGAAAAAGAGGGGTTTACAGGCAGACCTAAATCTGATTTCAAAGTGTTTTTATGAGCAATAAACTTTAAAGACATGTTTTGGGGACCTCTTAGACCAATATATGTTGATGAAAAAGAGCGCAATATGTCACCTTTAAACTTTATTCATACAAAACTCAAACACTGAATTAGCAGGAGGTCAAGCTAACCCGGGTCTTCACCAGTTGAGTTCTCAGAAAGCAGCACGGAGCCCGGACAGCTGGAGTCATGTGACCGAGATTTTCCCGCTGTAATCACTGAATCAAGGATTCTCCTCCTCCTCCTCTCCTCATCCATGTTGTCTTCCTGGTCCTCTGAAAACCTCTGACCTGTTGACTCCAGGCCTGGCTCCGCTCATCATGACTTTGTTTTGTTGTTGTAGTTAAGTGAAATACGATCTGGTGATAACACAGAGTGTTTTAATCTGAAAATTAACCGGATGTTTTCATTTTGTTTTGGTGAAACCTGACTTACTGTCCCGCTCCATCTGCTCTGTTGAGAGTGATGCGTTGTAGTCTTGCGTATCTGATCCGGAGGGCTCCGACCTGCTGGATCAGAGACGCAGCAGGAACACAATGGAGAGGATCCAGTGGAAGTTAACACATTGACTAGAATAGAAACCGTGCCTCGACGGACCGGACACGGATCTGGTGTAATTTGACCATTTGAGTCAACACTGAGCTTCTGGTCCATGTAGGAGTCGATTCAGTTCAGCTGTCACCAAAACCTGTTTGTAAATTCACGGACCTTTACGTCTCCTGCAGCCTGCTGTAACCTCTCCTTAAATTATAGCTCCTTTGTAAAGCTTTAATTGTGTTTAAATTATCAATGACCTGCTTATGAGGGCGTGTGAGACTCTGCTGACATTAAATCTATAGACATCGCTGACTTCTTTCAACTTTCAATGTTGTGTAACTGTTGTTCCTGTGTGTCCTTAAGGTCAACTTGTTCTCAAGATTTAAAACCTGATGAAGAAAATAGTTTTTAGTTTTGGTCGTAATTCTAAATACTCGATTTAACATTTCTGCTTTTTCCTTATCAACAGCCAATGTGAGAAAAAGATGCCATCTCAACTTCCCGTCTGTGAGTGTTTTGTGTGTTTGCTTCCTTAAAGTTGCCTCGGTTTTAAGGAGGGTCACATCCTCTTTTATCATGTTTTTTTAATCTGTCTTTTTATACCCCATCACACTTCAGCTTTCCAGAGAAGTAGCATGAGATAAACTGAAGCCTGGGCACGCTACCAAGTGGTTCAGTGTTAAATATTCTGTTTATAGTAGTTAATCATCGTCTTGAGGATGTTTTAGTTTGACTGAAGGGGTATTTTTTAAAGGCTGAGGGTCTCTAGAGGCTATTTGTTATGCAGAGGATCAGGGTCAGTTAGTACAGACAAAAACAGACTGTAAATTTCTCTTTCACTCAGATTTTTGTTGAAGCTTGATTACACATTTAATTTAGATATTTATATGAATTTTAAATACTCCATTTACGTTTCCAGGGCTTTTAAATTTGTTATTTTGAAAAGTCAAGGACTCAAGGTAGAAAAAGAACTTGGAACACAATCTATTTCAATCCTGATCCCACAAAGATCCGCCTCCTGTGGCGTTCTGCAGAATAGAGAAGGAAGAGTCATCCAACTTTCCATTCCTAGTCAATCAATCAGTATTTATTCATATAATGCCAAATCTCAACAAATATTCTCCCCAGATTCTCTCCAAACAGAGCAGGTCTAGACCGTCCTCTATGTTCTATAATTAACAAAGACCCAACATCAAGACAGGATAAGATCCAGTCCCATCTTCCAGACAGGACTCAGTCTGATCTCATCTTAATCCACCATGAGCAGAGCACTTTGCAGCATTTAGCAAGTTACAGTGGCAAGGACAAACTTCCTTTAACAGGCAGAAACCTCCAGCAGGACCAGACTCATGTTAGAAACACATCTGCTGAGACCGTGTTGGAGAGAGGGATAGAGGGAGATGAAGAGAGAGAGAGATGATAGTGGGGAGACGGATAATAGTAGTTGTAGCAGCTGGACGTCTACAGCAATGATCAGGAGGAACCTACAAGGCAAGGGAGCTCAGGGACTCCAGAAAGGTCTATGGTTAGTAACTTTAAAGGGACAGGAAGAGTTAAAGTAAGAGACAGGCAGAGAGAGGAGAGAGAGGGAAAGACAGGATCCCAGTGTGTCAGTCTAAGCCTATAGCAGCATAACTAAGAGCTGGTCCAAGCCTGACCCAGCCCGAACTAAAGTTTGAAGCCTACTCTTAAAAGTAGAGAGGGTGTCTGCCTCTCAGACTCTGACTGGTAGATGATTCCAAAGGAGAGGTGTTGATAAATAAAGGCTCAACCTCCCATACTACTTCTAGACCTCTAACCTCTGCAGCTGATACTGTAGTAGATAGAGTTTGTTAGCAGCAGGCTGTCTACGTCAGAGATCCAGAGGAACCTACGAGACAAGGGAGCTCAGGGACTCCAGAAAGGTCTATGGTTAGTAACTTTAATGGGACAGAAAGAGTTAAAGGGAAAGACAGGATCCCAGTGTGTCAGTCTAGGCCTAAAGCAGCATTACTAAGACCTGGTCCAAGCCTAATCCAGCTCTAACTATAAGCTGTATCAAAAAGGAAAGTTTGAAGCCTACTCTTAAAAGTAGAGAGGGTGTCTGCCTCCTGGACCCTGACTGGTACATGATTCCAAAGGAGAGGTGCCTGATAACTGAAGGCTCAACCTCCTGTGTTGTTCATTGAAACTAAAGAATAAATCAGTCTTTTGTCTTGTCACGAACATGCTCATTTATTTCAGTGTGTACTCTTGTTCTTATTAAAACACTTTAACATGCATATGTACTCCTACTCAGAAATTGTTACTGCCACCTTGCGGGCAACTACATTAACAGCTGATCATCAGACCTCCCATACTACTTTTAGACCTCTACCCTCTGCTGCTGATGCTGTTTTGCTTTTAATTATTTTGTTTTGACTTTCTAGTTGTAGCAGCTGGAGTCTGGCACATCCACAGCAGAGATCCAGAGGAACCTACGAGACAAGGGAGCTCAGGGACTCCAGAAAGGTCTATGGTTAGTAACTTTAATGGGACAGGAAGATAGAGGAAAGACAGGATCCCAGTGTGTCAGTCTAAGCCTATAGCAGCATAACTAAGAGCTGGTCCAAGCCTGAGCCAGCTCTAACTATAAGCTTTATCAAAAAGTGGATAAACGAGAACTTCCTCAAACTGAACTGTAATAAATCTGAAATCTTTCTTATTGACCCGCACTCGCACTCTCCCCTTTGATCCATAACCTCGACCCCACTCTCCCCTTCTAACCACAAATCCAAAAACATAACCAAAACATCCTTCTTCCACCACTGCAACACCGCATGACTCAGCCCTGACTCATCCACGCCTTCATGACCTCCACACTGGACTATTGCAACAGCATCCTGTACGGCCTTCCCTCGTTCTGACCTCAGCTTCCCCGTTTGCTCACCCACGGACGCCAACCTCCTGACCTCGCTCTTTTTTCCATCGCCGCCCCACCTCTTGAACTCCCGCCCTCCACTCATCCTCAACCCTGAGCTCCCTTGTCTCGTAGGTTCCTCTGGATCTCTGACGTAGACTGCCTGCTGCTAACAAACTCTACCTGCTACAACTACAAAGTCAAAAAATAATAATTAAAAGCAAAACGGCATCAGCCGCAGAGGTTAGAGGTCGAAAAGTAGTATGGGAGGTTGAGCCTTTATTTATCAACACCTCTCCTTTGGAATCATCTACCAGTCAGAGTCCGAGAGGCAGACACCCTCTATACTTTTAAGAGTAGGCTTCAAACTTTAGTTTGGGCTGTGTCAGGCTTGGTCCGGCTCTTAGTTATGCTGCTATAGGCTTAGACTGACACACTGGGATCCGCTCTTTTCTCTATCTTCCTTTCCCATTAAAGTTACTAACCATAGACCTTTCTGGAGTCCCTGAGCTCCCTTGTCTCGTAGGTTCCTCTGGATCTCTGCTGCTGTGGATGTGCCAGACTCTGGCTGCTACAACTATGAAGTCAAAACATAATAATTCAAAGCAAAACAGCACACAGAAACAAAAGTTAACTTCACTCATCTAAAGGCTAACTCAATCTGTAGGAACCTTTAACATTTACACAATCAAACAGAACAAACATGATGATTTCCAACATGTTAAAAAGCTTTATTTTACAGTGAAGTATCTCCATCACCTCGTGGAAATATGCACTCATATTGTCAGAGATAAGTTACAGGTATTTACAAAAGAAAAACATAGATCTGAACATGAAACATCTGCTGCAACAGAACCAAATACCATAAAGACTTTAAGATAAACAGTTCAAACACACACACATGTAACACTGGGACGTGTAAGTAATATACAGGACAAACACAGATGGGTTTTATGATCTGGTTGCTGAGGGATCCTGTTTTACACGCAGGTCTGGTTTTTAATATCTGTCTGCATGTGTTGCACAAAGGTGAAGGATGCTTTGTCGCTTGACGACGGGTACAGAAGCCCTTTAAGGACACTTTAAAGAACGAACATGTAGGGGTGAAAAGAAAAACAAAAGGACAAAAGTATGAGATCAAGTCAGAGTGTGAGATTTAGAAATGTTGTCTTGGATTGTCTGAGTCATGTGATTTAAAGGTTCAGGGATGTTAAGGTCGTAAAAAGACATCTTGCCCAGTAAGTGTAACTTTCCATCACTTGATTGGGTTTTTATCACAAATGCATGACTTTCTATCTCATAAATACGACTTTACATGACTATATATGACTCTATATCTTCTTTTTATTGGATGTTTGGCGCCTTCATTGATGGGGGGAGACAATCCATAGAGTCGTGGCTGTAGGTCGGATTCAAAGCTGGGCCAACATGGTCTCTGGACTCTGGAAATTTGGCAACTGAGCTAAACTGGTGCCTCAATGACTCTAAATGTTATAAATCTGAGTTTTATCACACAATTTTAACCTTTGATCTCCAAATCTTTACTTTTCCCCTCAAAATATAGACTTTCTATATCATGATTTCACACTTTTATCACATTATTATGACCGTTTACCTCCAAGGCAGGGGTCTCAAACTCTCGGCCCCCGGGCCAGACACGGCCCGAAAGACCATTTAATATGGCCCGCCGCTTGATATCAAGGCCAAAAGATAGGTTGATGCCGAGCACAGAGTGTTCCAGGAGAAGTGGGAGAATGACTATCTCTTTGTGGAGTTAAAGGGGAACGCCACCTGTCTCATCTGCAAAGAGACAAAAAAGAGAAAATTGCAGTGTGTGCTAACAAGGAGCTTAGGAGGGAGGCATGCTAGTTGTAGGCTGTCTTAATAAACACAAAGGTCGGTTTTACTCCCCACGTCTGCAGATTTGAAGATCTAGTGGATGATTTTTATTTATCATGGATAAGTGCTAGTGCTAGTTAGCATAGCTACATAGCTACATGTTCATAGCTGTAGCTGTAGCTGTGTACCAAGACACACGTCGACATACTGACAAATAAAACAACAAGAAACACTAAATCTGTGACCAATGGTTCAGAAAAGGTCCCGCTGCCTTTCTGGCAGAGGTCGGTTTTACTCCCCACGTCTGCAGATTTGAAGATCTAGTGGATGATTTTTATTTGTCATGGATAAGTGCTAGCGCTAATTAGCATAGCCACATAGCTACATGTTCATAGCTGTAGCTGTAGCTGTGTACCAAGACACACGTCGACATACTGACAAATAAAACAACAAGAAACACTAAATCTGTGACCAATGGTTCAGAAAGGTCCTGCTGCAGGCGCCTCTCCGTCAGGATCAGATTCTGGATCAGATTCAGAGGGTTGAAGTAACGCGGGTCTGTGAGCAGCCGTGTATATTCAGCCAACATGTAAACATTAGATCAACATGCTGGAGAGCCGAGGCCACATCCACTTCCTGAGGGGGCGTGGTCAGAGAGAAAACAGAGTGTTCTGAGGAGGACTGAAGAAGAGGGCTTTTCAGGCAGACCAAAATCTGATTTCAAAGTGTTTTTTTGAGCATAAACTTTTAAGACATGTTTTGGGGACCTCTTAGACCAATATATGTTGTTGAAAAAAGCGTGATATGTCACCTTTAAGGATTATAACCTCAAGCGGCATTATTTAACTAAACATGCAGAGCAGTTTGCAGAGCTCAAGGGAGATGAGCGGACACAACGAGCTATACACAGCTAATGAACTTTAATAAATCAAAGACTACGTCCAGACTTAGTGATGACCATCTTCAAGCCATACTGAGGGTTTCAACTGACACCTCCCTCAGAGCACATGTGGTCCAGCTGTCAGAGAAGAAGCACTCTCAGGTGTCTGGCAGCAATCATTAGGCATTTAAAGCCTAAAATGACTGTAAAACAGTTCATGTTGAAAAATACAGTTGTTCGAACAGTTGAACGTTTTTTTATTCTTATTTTTTGTGGAATACTTGTAGTTTTCAATATGATAGAGAATGTGGAGAAATCAATGTACAAAAGGGGACAAGGCCAAAAAGCAATACTAGTATTAAAACCAGACATGGCTCTGCAGTGGAAGTACCTGCATGGGCTCCAAACCCCCTCTGAAAAACTGTTATCTGTGCCCAGAGGAAAATTTTACTGCTCAAAGCTTTCTCTTCTAAGTCTCAGGAGACAAAATTGAGATTCTCACTTCAGCCTCATTCAAGTTTCAAATTGTTCTCATTCGGTTCTCATTAGTTTCTCCTAAAATTCACAAGGAGAAATAGTTGAGACCATGACATGAGTCTTATTTGAGACTTTAAAATGAGAGATCTCATTAATGGCTCATTTTCTTCTTTTTTTTTAAATATATTTTTGGCCTTTTTGCCTTTATTGGACAGGACAGCTGAAGAAAGACAGGAAATGTGGGGAGTAGTGAGCGGGGGGATGAGAATGAGAATTGTAAGTTTGTGGACAATTACATAGAACTCTTCATTTTGCAGGGCACTATAAATGTTCATGAAAAGATGAGCTCAGGCTCTTTCTTTGCTCCATCTGAGCTCAACTTGAGACACAAAAACTGAGTCTGACAAAAACAAATGGATGAGGTTAGATTGAGACAATTGAGAGAGCTTCCTGATTTCTCCACCTGAGCTCAAAAGGAGTCACAACACTTGAGAAATACCTGAGAATCATTTCAGATTTTGACCAGATCTCATTTTGAACTGAAAGGGAGACTAAGCTGAGACTTTTTGAAACTTTTTTCTGGGGGCAAGAATGAGAAACAGGAGCTATAGTCTCATTTAGCTTTCAAACAGATCTCATTGTTGTCTAGGAGACATAAATGAAACACTTTTGAGATCTCCTCTCTAAATTTATTTTCCTATGGGTGCATTCATATATGTAGGTTAAAGCTTTACCATGCAAAGTGGAAACAGTATATAAACATGACCCAGAAACACTGTTGACTTCTCTGAGCATGAGTCCATTCAAGGTGGACTGAGTGGAAGTGGAAAACTGTCCTGTGGTCTGACGAATCAAAACATGGCATTCTTTTTGGGAATCTTGGATGCTATGGAAAAGGGAGAGGGACCACCCGGCTTGATATTAGCTCACAGTTTAAAGGCCAGTATCTGTGATCCATGGCATGGGTAGGGTTTAAATGATTTGCACACCATCCCTGGATAGTTTCATTTCTTGATCATGAGTTTCTGTCTCATGAAAATGACTGAAATCCCATTATTATGACTTGATTTCATCTTCTTGTCTTTTCTTGTAAATGCACGGATTCACTTTAAAGTTTTAGTTCATCTGTCCTTCACTGTGACCTTTTTAACTCCAGACTTACTCTGTTTTCCTTTCCACAGTCTCACTTCCACCTGACCTCCTTCCTCTCCCTCCAGACAGAGCACGGTTCCTCATTTCATCCACGACTTGAAGCACATGAATCAACACAGGAAAATATAAATCCAAACCCTCTCTGTGTGAACATGTAGCTTATTCATTTTTAAGTCTCTTCTTTTCACTGTGCTGTAAGATTTGAATATTGTGACTTTCTTATCGTGTGGATCAGCTTCAAATGGACCAATGAGAATTGACTTTGCTCTGAGACGAGTTCAAGCTAAGAAATGGACTCAGTGGTTTTGTCGGTCTACTGTAAAAAGCTGGAATATAAGTTGCATTGTGTTCAGCAATGTGTAGCTTTATCTGGCACCACGTCTAAACTCCACCCTGCAAGCTAACAGTCAGCTGTGAGCCACAAACAGACTCACTGCCTGGGACCAAATCCCCAAGACTCCTAGATTCCTGTTCTTTCTTGTAAGCGAATCAGGTATAAATTAATTATGGATTTAAAACAAACAAGTAAACAATCAATGAGCCGAGTTTTGTCCTAGTCTCTGACTAAACATGCTGGTGAGGCCTGAGGCTTCTGCAGAGCTGTTGTTACCCTGATGAACTCTGCAAGAGGCGCCTGGACGGGTCGCCGTTTGTGTGAAATCCCATGGCGCCTTAGTAGGTGGTTGGATAGATTTGTGGTGTTGCCGTGGTAACTTTACTTGACCTTTACATATCCTACAAACAGCGAGCGACTTATTTAGAACATCTCTGTCTTTGCAAAAGCTGAAGTGTTTCCACACGCTGGGCCGCAATGGTGGCTTGATCGTTTCTCGCTCGCCGGCTTCTACTCTGCCGTCCACCATGCTATGTTTTGTTGTCTGCTGTCGCGTGGCGATTACGTTACAGACAGGGATGGGTACCGATTCACTTAAAATCAAACGGTACCATGTTTCGGTACCTGAATGCATCCCTGTGACTGTGAGGGAGTGGAAGAATAGGCGAATTCCATACTTTCGCCCTGTAATAAAGTTGGAGACTGATTGGGTGGACGTCCCTGCTCCCTGCTCCCTGCCCCCTGCTCCCTGCTCCCTGCCCCCTGCTCCCTGCTCTCTGCTCTCTGCTCCCTGCTCCCTGCCCCCTGCTCCCTGCTCTCTGCTCTCTGCTCCCTGCTCCCTGCTCCCTGCCCCCTGCCCCCTGCCCCCTGCTCCCTGCTCCCTGCTCTCTGCTCTCTGCTCTCTGCTCTCTGCTCCCTGCCCCCTGCTCTCTGCTCCCTGCTCCCTGCTCCCTGCTCCCTGCTCCCTGCTCCCTGCTCTCTGCTCCCTGCCACATAGCTACATGTTGGTAGCTGTGTACCAAGACACACGTCGACATACAACAAGAAACACTTGGATCTTGGAACTGGATCAGATTCAGAGGGTTGAAGTAACGCGGGTCTGTGAGCAGCCGTGTATATTCAGCCAACATGTAAACATTAGATCAACCTGCTGGAGAGCCGAGGCCACACCCACTTCCTGAGGGTGCTGGTCAGAGAGCTCTTTCTCATTTAAAGGCACAGACACAGAAAACAGCCTGTTCTGAGCAGGGCTGAAAAAGAGGGGTTTACAGGCAGACCAGAATCTGATTTCAAAGTGTTTTTATGAGCAATAAACTTCAAAGACATGTTTTGGGGACCTCTTAGACCAATATATGTTGATGAAAAGAGCGTAATATGTCACCTTTAAATCTTTGAAATTGGCCAAATAACAACCTTTGCATCATAAAACAAACTGAAACCCTTTCATCTATTTATTTTAGACCCTTTTGCATTGAATTGAATGTGACAGTGATAAACTAGATATACTAGAGATAAGAAGAACTATTACATTTTGCAGTCAAGTTATTTTCCACCTTAAAATATAATATGTGTTGGTTTTTGAGCTGCTTTCTGTCCCTGCAGATAAAATATTTACAGCTCCTTTGCACTCTGCATTAAACCATTCCCTCTTTGGGACTTAACGATCATTTCTAACTAACTCTGAGCACTAAAGGAGATCTAGGTTCCTTTTAATGGAGACTTTAATCTGTCAACCATGAGAGCAAATCGTTAAGGCCCTTAAAAAATCCAACATGTGTTCAAGAACCTCTGTCAGCAGCTCACACTTTAGCCACATCCTCTGACGTCTGACTCCGTCCTTTTGATCCACCGCTGTCGTCCAAAGAGCGTTCGTTGGACTGGGTCGTCTGCCCGTCCACGTCGTCCGCCAAAGCCCTCTTGTACACCCCGGCAAGACTCTGCCTGAAGCGACCCCTCACGTCCAAGCCCATGCAGAAGTAGAGCAGCGGGTTCACGCAGCTGTTGAAGTAGGCGATGCCGGACGCCATGGGGTGCCAGATCTTCACCACGATGTTCTTACTGTCCACCATTTTCACCAGCAGGAGGCAGTGGTACGGCGCCCAGCACAGGAAGAACGCAACCACAAGGGATGCTAGTATACGTAAGGGGCGGGACTTCCCTGAGAGGCGGGTACGTCGGATGCCGACGCCAGCCAGGATGTAGCAGATGAGGATGACCATAAAAGGTAGCATGAAGCCGCACAGGAAGCGAATGGCATAGAGGGCCAGTTTGGCGCTGTTGTCCCCCTGCGACGCGTCCTTAGTGTCCACGGAGCATTTACTGAGGTTGTTCTTCCCACGGGAGATCTGGCGGTAAACGAAATACGGCGTGCTGAAGATGACGGCGGCAATCCAGACGCACACAGCCACCAACCTCGCGATCCACACCGTGCGGTGTTGCTTGGTAAAGACGGGCCTCCAGACGCAGAGCACTCGGTCCAAACTGATGACCGCCAACAGAAAGACCGAGCAGAACATGTTGGCGTATTTGAAGAAGCCGTTGAACTTGCAGAGGAAGATGCCGAAGGGCCAGTGATCGAAGAAGAGCTTCTTTATGAGGGAGAAGACTCGGGTGAAGCAGAAGATCAGGTCCGCTACTGCCAGGTTGACCAGCCACACATTGGTGACCTTTGGCTGGTGGGAGAGGAGAGAAGGGAAAATGAGAAGGGGAAGGAACACATCTGATACAAGAATTAAATGTTCAACATCTAGAACAAGTCACATTGGAGCTCCCCACACAAACCCTCAAGATTATGATTGACGTTATATTTTATATATGAACTGAAATTAGACTTTTCTTTAATGGTTGTGACTGAGTAGTGGTATTTCTGCATATTGAAAAGTCTAGGGAAGATCAATGAGATACCAGCTAAAGGGGTTTGGGTGATATTTGCAGTTGTCACTGGGTTTAAGCCTTAAAAAGGGACATTCCAGTATTTTTGAAGTGGGGCTGTATGAGTTATACTTCACTAGTAATTGCACTTGACACAATCAATGCTGGTCAGTTTTGCTCCTTTAATGAGAAACTGCCTGGAGAAACAGCACCTAAGCCAGGCTACAGTTATCTGCAGATGGGGCCAAGTCTGCCACGTAATTTAAAGGTGACATATCATGCAAAATTGACTTTTTATTGATTCTCTACCTGAAATATGTGATTCCTGTTCTTTCTTGTAAGCGAATCAGGTATAAATTAATTATGGATTTAAAACAAACAAGTAAACAATCAATGAGCCGAGTTTTGTCCTAGTCTCTGACTAAACATGCTGGTGAGGCCTGAGGCTTCTGCAGAGCTGTTGTTCCCCTTATGAACTCTGCAAGAGGCGCCTGGACGGGGCGGCGTTTGTGTGAAAACCCATGGCGCCTTAGTAGGTGGTTGGATATATTTGTGGTGTTGCCGTGGTAACTTTACTTGACCTTTACATATCCTACAAACAGCGAGCGACTTATTTAGAACATCTCTGTCTTTGCAAAAGCTAAAGTGTTTTAAGTAGGTGTTAGAAATAATCCTTCAAACATGAAACAGAGGAGTTGTGCATGACAGATTTCAGAAACATAATGTGTTAAAAGGTGACATATCATGCAGAATGGACTTTTTAATGGTTCTCTACCTGAAATATGTGTCCCTGTCTACAGACCCCCCCGAAAATGAAAAGAATCCATTCTGCCCCTGTTCTGATTTCTCCACCTTTCTGTAAATGTGTGCTGAAACCAGCCGTTTCAGTTTTCAGTGTTTTTCATACGTCACAACGCCATCCGGTCTGTAACAGGAAGTCAGAGCTCGGAGCTTGTTCAGCCCATAGACTGTATAAAATACAACTCAACCCCTCCTCCGTTTTTCATTCCCTGCACACATGTGTGCTAACAAGGAGCTTAGGAGGGAGGCATGCTAGTTGTAGGCTGTCTTAATAAACACAAAGGTCGGTTTGACTCCCCACGTCTGCAGATTTGAAGATCTAGTGGATGATTTTTAGTTTTCATGGAAAAGTGCTAGCGCTAGTTAGCATAGCCACATAGCTACATGTTCGTAGCTGTGTACCAAGACACACGTCGACATGCTGACAAATAAAACAACAAGAAACACTAAATCTGTGACCAATGGTTCAGAAAGGTCCTGCTGCAGGCGCCTCTCCATCAGGATGAGATTCTGGATCAGATTCAGAGGGTTGAAGTAACGCGGGTCTGTGAGCAGCCGTGTACATTCAGCCAACATGTAAACATTAGATCAATGTGCTGGAGAGCCGAGGCCACACCCACTTCCTGAGGGGGCGTGGTCAGAGAGAAAACAGACCGTTCTGAACAGGGCTGAAGAAGAGGGTTTTTCAGGCAGACCAAAATCTGATTTCAAAGTGTTTTTTTGAGTAATAAACTTTAAAGACATGTTTTGGGGACCTCTTAGATCAATATATGTTGATGAAAAAAGCGTGATATGTCACCTTTAAGATATTTGGAAAGACTCTGGCTCAAGCAGTTGTTACGTGTCTGCAAGCCACATGACATGAAGGTCAGAGGTCATGAACAGGGACACTAACAAAAAGAAACTTTAAAACCCTCAAATACAAACAAATGTAAGGCCTTTGGGGTCTAAAAGGTGGAGTGGAGGTGTAAAGCTCCACAGCCACACACTAATTCTACTACAAAGACAAACTAAGGAACAGGCCTAAACCAAGCCCTCTTTTAAATTATCCAGTTTCCACCCTCCTTCCCTTCACAACACATCCACAAACATACACACTCTCTCCAAACAACACACTCTTCAAACAAAACCCAGCAGAAACAACTGAAGGTGTTGTCTTCTCTGTTGCACACACCTAACTGAGGGAAAGGAGCTCCTTTCATTGAGCAGCCAGGCTGATGAGCTCAAGCTGTGTGCCATGAGGGCAGGTGCTCTCAATGATGGGCTCGTTAGGAGACCTGGAGGTCACAGACTGCCTCCATCTGTAACACAGTCATCTTGATTTGGTGTACGCTCTACTGAGACATTTTCCAGCACTTTACTTTTTAAAGTACTATTTTCATCCTTTTCACCAGTGCCTGGTTGTAATACAGTATTCCCTCCAGACGGTGGCTAAAGAGCATGTTAAAGCTGTTTGCTAACTGCATTAAATAAAAGAAGAAGAAGAATGCTAACTGTGTTAAATAGCAAAAGAAGAAGAAAGCAATAGCAACAGTCACTGGAATACGTTTGGAGTGGTGTCAGATGCAGAAACGGAGATAATCGCAAAGTCTTAGCAGCAACGCCAAAAAGGACGCCAGTGATGGTTGAACAGTATTTTGGCTTGAATTGCCGTTCCTTTTTCCTGAATGTAAACTGCTCCCCCACCTTGAGCTGGAAGCCGGCCACCCAGATCACGACGGAGTTCCCGGTGATGCCGATCACCACGGTCAGCGTGTAGAGGACGATGGACACGTTGTCCATAATGGCGTCGATGTCCACTTTTGTCCCCTCGTCATTCTTGGACGTCTCCAGGATGTGAAGAGAGATATTGGGAGACATTGTGAAGCTGCAAAACAAAAACACAAGAATATCTGATGTTATTATAACTTTTGAAATCCTCAGAGTTTGAGTTACAAACTCTCAAAACAGAGTTTATATATATAGGTCAACCATTGTGACAAAATGTTGTAATTCTGTGGTTGAAGTATCACACCGTCTCTTTACACTTTAATATGTTGAGTTTGCTGTTTTTCCTTCCTGTTTTCTTCTTCAGCACAGCTCTAAAGGATACTGAAAGCACCCACACCTTCCCTATTTAAGAAGCTCTTTACATTTCATGTCTGTGGCAAGGCTGCAGGTTATTTCCCCTTTTACTTTAATGTTAAAAACACCAGAAGTGTCTAAAAATTCTCCACTGCCTGACGATTTGTCAAGGAGAAAAGTAGAGCAGCAGGACTTGGAAAAAAACTCCTCTGATCACGATCCTTCATCCTCACATGATGCAAGAAAAGACGGAGACTTTGGGAATAAACTGAGTGGACAAGTCAGATGGACCTGAGTCACCGTGCATCAGTCTAACGTGTGTTTGCATGTCTCGATATGTGGGAATGCTTGCTAAAAAGTGGCAAGAACTTAAGATTATGATTCACACAATGACTCAGGATGTTGTTCAATATACTGCAATATTGTTTGCAATATTTAACCTTCTTTCCAGGCTTTCTAAGGACAAAGAATACCGTAGTTTATGCTTAATTTTGACTGAAAAAACACAACTTGTTATGCAAGCAGAAGCCCTAAATACTTAAACAACTACTTGCAGGAGTTGCATGTTGCTGTTCCCACCGTCACACAAGAAGAAGTTGGCAAAATGTCCTCTCACATTAAACCAGAGGGGCATTTCAACCAGAGGAACTTCACCCAGGAACTAGGGACTTTACCCCTGAACTACGTGCGTTTCGACAGGGTCTAAATTTAGTTCAGGGGAAGATAATCTCCCCCCTAAAAAGCCCCTGCTAGGGGGGTAGTACTTTTCAAAGGTCCCTGGGCTTTTAAGGGGCAGGGCCTGCAATGCTGAACGTGTCTGATTGGTAGATTAACCGCAGTGTTTTTATCCCGCCCGCCATCCACAATAACATCACACACATCTGTGATTCTCTTGATTTCTCTTTCTTTCATTAGTTTTTATTTGTTCTATCTTTTTTGTATGTGTGTGTACTTTTCAAAAGAAGAAGCTGTGATTCTCTTGATTTAGCAGCTTGTAACAGTAGTCTTCTCTCAGCCCACCGTGAATGCATCTCTACTCCCGGTGTTCCGGTTTTAAAAGTGACCCTGTAAACTGGAGACCTTCAGCTGAACGTGTCAGTGTTTGGGTTGATTCATTCATTGCTTTTTCCATGTTTTTCACCGCAGGCATGACATTTTCACTTTTTTTCATGGTTTTCTGCTTTTGGAGCACAATTTCAAGTTTGAGGAAAATTAATTTTTTTGACAGGGTCAACTTTTTTGTCAATTTTTTTTTTTTTTCAAAAAAAATGTCTAAATTTTATTTTGTCAAAAAAAAAATCAAAATTCTTTTTACATTTTTTTTTTTCAAATTTATTTTTCAATTTTTTTTATTCAAAATTTTTTTTCAAAATTTTTGTATTCAAATTTTTTTTTCAAAATTTTTCTTTTCTTTTTTTTTTTTTTCAAATTTTTCCAAAAAACACACACAGTCATTGTTTTTTCCATCTGTGATTCACTTGATTTCTCTTCCTTTCATTAGTTTTTATTTGTTCTATCTTTTTTGTATGTGTGTGTACTTTTCAAAAGAAGAAGCTGTGATTCTCTTGATTTAGCAGCTTGTAACAGTAGTCTTCTCTCAGCCCACCGTGAATGCGTCTCTCCTCCCGGTGTTCCGGTTTTAAAAGTGACCCTGTAAACTGGAGACCTTCAGCTGAACGTGTCAGTGTCTGTGTTGATTCATTCATTGCTTTTTCCATGTTTTTCACTGCAGGCACAACATTTTCACTTTTTTCTGCTTTTGGAGCACAATTTCAAGTTTGAGGAAAATTATTTTTTTTTGACAGGGTCAACTTTTTTGTCATTTTTTTTTTTTTTTTCAAAAAAAAATGTCAAAATTTTATTTTATCAAAAAAAATAATTCAAAATTTTTTTTCAAATTTTTTTTCAATTTTTTTTTTCAATTTTTTTTTATTCCAAATTTTTTTTTTCAATTTTTTTTCATTTTTTTTTTTTTCAATTTTTTCCAAAAACCATTCACAGTCATTGTTTTGTCCATCTGTGATTCACTTGATTTCTCTTCCTTTCATTAGTTTTTATTTGTTCTATCTTTTTTGTATGTGTGTGTACTTTTCAAAAGAAGAAGCTGTGATTCTCTTGATTTAGCAGCTTGTAACAGTAGTCTTCTCTCAGCCCACCGTGAATGCGTCTCTCCTCCCGGTGTTCCGGTTTTAAAAGTGACCCTGTAAACTGGAGACCTTCAGCTGAAAGTGTCAGTGTTCGTGTTGATTCATTCATTGCTTTTTCCATGTTTTTCACCGCAGGCACAACATTTTCACTTTTTTCTGCTTTTGGAGCACAATTTCAAGTTTGAGGAAAATTTATTTTTTTGACAGGGTCAACTTTTTTGTCAATTTTTTTTTTTTTCAAAAAAAATGTCAACATTTTATTTTGTCAAACATAAAAATTCAAAATTATTTTTACAAATTTTTTTTCAAAGTTTTTTTTCAAAGTTTTTTTTCAAATTTTTTTTTCAAATTTTGCATTCAAAATTTTGCATTCAAATTTTTGTATTCAAAATTTTTTTATTCAAAATTTTTTTATTCAAAATTTTTATTCAAAATTTTTCTTTTCTTTTTTCTTTTTTCAATTTTTTCCAAAAACCATTCACAGTCATTGTTTTGTCCATCTGTGATTCACTTGATTTCTCTTCCTTTCATTAGTTTTTATTTGTTCGATCTTTTTTGTATGTGTGTGTACTTTTCAAAAGAAGAAGCTGTGATTCTCTTGATTTAGCAGCTTGTAACAGTAGTCTTCTCTCAGCCCACCGTGAATGCGTCTCTCCTCCCGGTGTTCCGGTTTTAAAAGTGACCCTGTAAACTGGAGACCTTCAGCTGAATGTGTCAGTGTTTGTGGAGTTTACACAGCTGTTGAAACACAGAGGGAGTTCCTGGGAATGCAAACTAGTTTAGTTTTTATTAAGATTTCAAAATATCCTCATCAGATATTTAATGATCGTCTAAAGACGTTTATGAGGGATGCATCCGGCTGAGAGTCTCCAGTTAACAGGGTCGCTGTTTAAACCAAAACACCGGCCGATCTCTGCCACGGCTTTTTGAGTTCATAAGGATTTTAATGCCGTGCTTATCTCCTCTCACGTGTTGATTCATTCATTGCTTTTTCCATGTTTTTAACCGCAGGGGCAAAATTTTGACTTTTTTTCATGTTTTTCTGCTTTTGGAGCACAATTTCAAATTTGAAGAAAATGAATTTTTCTACAGGCTCCGGGTCAACTTTATTGTCAACTTTTTTTTGTCAACTTTTTTTTGTCAAATTTTTTTTGTCAAATTTTTTTTTTCAAATTTTTTTTTTCAAATTTTTTTGTCAACATTTTTTTTGACAAAAAATGTTTTTTGTCAATTTTTTTTTTTGTCCAAAAAAAATTTCAATTTTTTTTTTTCAAACTTTTTTTTCAAAAATTATTTTTTTACATTTTTTTTTTTCAAAATGTTCCATAAACCATTTACAGTCATTGTTTTTCCATCTGTGATGAATGGCACTCGTCTTTGTTTTACTTCCCTCTACTGGTCTGGTGGTGTAGTGTCAAAGGATTTTAAAGCCGTGTTGAAACGTCTTTGCTACTCGTGCCTATCTCCTCTCACGTGTTGATTCAGTGAATCCATCTGTGATGAAATATAGCACCATCTAAAACAGCGCCAGCTGAGTCTCTTCATGCTAACAGGCTAACTGTTGTGTTGCTCATAATGATACCGGCCTGTCCGTCTGCTTCTATGGTGTCATCTGTGATGAATGGCATTCGTCTTTGTGTTACTGCCCTCTACTGGTCTGGTGGTGTAGTGCATTTACTTTTTTTTCTCCATACGTCACTGGCCTGATTTGCACAATCTACCCGGGACTTTAGCCCGTGGTCCAAATGCAGACAACAATGGGGGCACAGGAACCTTTTAGTTCAGGGGAAAGTAGATCTGGGGGCGAAAAGACCCCGGAACTCTGTGTCGAAATGCACCTCAGAGAAACTTTCCTAATATATATCTGATCCTTTTACGCTTAGATTGAAGGTTTTTGTCATGAGCAAATCAGTCAAACCCTTTCTGAAGTCTCACAGTGATGAGAGAAAAGAGTCTGATTTCATAAGTAATGTCATAAAAGTCAAGTAAAGGTCAGCTGTGGGTCAAAATGGTGAGACAGCACATCGCTGTGTCATCTGCATCTTGAATACTTCTGCAAAACTGTATTGGTGGAAGAAAGGAGTCAGCACAGTTGAGCTGTGAATATCAGAAACCTATATCTCGTGGCTTGTGGTCAAATGTATCAGCTTATCTTGATTCCAACTCATTCATTATGTCTTATCTATTTATTTTATGTAATATCAAAACAAGTGCTGAGATGAGTCAACATAAGCAGATTAACGTTTCTAACCTTGCAGATGTGAACGTTTTTAACTGCTTCACTAACAACAGATTCACTGTTGTGTTCATCAAGCGGGGAATCTTTTTATTTAAAGCAGATGTTTGAAATCTAAGAACGTCACTATGCTGGGCCGGATGAGAGGAAGTACATACCACAAAAGATAAAACATTAATGAGTCTAACACTGCCAGTAAAGCACCACTACAGTTTCACTTTAAAGTGCTACTTAGTCCAAAACAACCACAGACCTCGAACCACGATATAAGAGAGAGATTATTTCCGGCCTCCGTGTTTAAACACACCACAGTGAGAATTCATTGGAAACATTACAACCATTTCAAACACATCTGAAGTCAGGGGACAACAGGTTCTGTCGTTCTGGGTGTAGTTGTAGGTTATGCCACATCAGTAAGCCTCTGCCCTGTCTCTTCCTGTGCCTACTTGCTCATTGTTTTACTAATTGGTTTGATTTCAGTGCAGGCATTTTAGCTTTCTGTTCTTTAAAGCTGCTGTGAGGAACTTTTAGCTTGTATCGATTCTGGTGCCCCCTTGTGGACAAAGTGATACCTCTTATCTCTTGTCCTGTACATGCAAAATACTTGTCTTCAGACAATAACCTCATCTTGTTGTCTTTTAACATTTAGACTTACCTTACAATGTGATTATTTGCCATGAAAACAGCCATAAAACGGTGTTTCT
Source organism: Notolabrus celidotus (assembly GCF_009762535.1). NCBI lineage: Eukaryota > Metazoa > Chordata > Actinopteri > Labriformes > Labridae > Notolabrus > Notolabrus celidotus. The sequence continues at coordinate 30,506,147 of NC_048287.1, read as the reverse complement.
AAAGCGAGATGTCAATCATCTGTTCTGACACCTACCCCCTCAGAGTGGTTTTAGACATTAAAAATGACAACAGAGAAGGTATCAGTGTTGTTGGAGATGGTCTTGTTTGCTTTTCTGGGTCATAAAGAGGCATCAGTATCAGTTTCAGTCTGTTTCTCAGCCAGTTAAAAACTCCTCATAGTGCCTTTAAGTTGATATTTGCATATTTTGAAATTGTTTCTTCCTTTTGTGAAATAGAATTACTTTAATTAATCAGAACCGTCTGTTGCCCCGTGGTATATATGAACCTGTGACCTTTTTGTTATATTACAATTTCCTGGGGGTGAAATTCCCCTAAGTGGCGTTGCCGTTTATTTAAATAATACCACTCCTGCTACATTCTGTAAAGATTATTCTTTTTTTTCTGTTTTTATTTCTATTTTTATTATTAATACTATTAAAAATTAATAATACTAATAATAATTATGGGCTGCCCGGTGGGTAGCGCTGTTGCCTCACAGCTAGAAGGTTCCTGGTTCGAATCCCCAGTAGGTGCCTTTCTGTGTGGAGTTTGCATGCTCCCCACATGCATGCATGGGTTCTCTCCATGTACTCCGGCTTCCTCCCACAGTCCAAAAACATGCTCACTAGGTTGATGGATCACTCTTAATTGCCCGTAGGTGTGAGTGTGTGGGTGGATGGTTGTCTGTCTCTCTGTGTTAACCCTGTGATGGGCTGGCAACCTGTCCAGGGTGTACCCTGCCTTCCACCCGAAGCCAGCTGGGATAGGCTCCAGCCCCCGTGACCCCTAACAGGATAAGCGGTCAAGATGATGGATGGATGGATTAATATTATTATTTTTACCTTTTTTATTTATTTATTTTATTGTATTTTCCCTATTATTATTTTTTCTCTTCTCTTCTCTATTTATTTATTTTTATTTGTAATAATTATTATTATTTATTATTATTATTAATACTGTTTATTTTTTCGTTAACTAATTTATTTACATATCTACTTTTTTTTTGTTTTCATAAACAAGAAAAACATCACTGGCCGAAATTGTTTAAATTAATCTTCTGTATATAATGTGTAAAAATTAAAATAAAGAGATATTTGAAAGAATAATAATAATAACAATAATAATATTATTTAACCTGTGAGATCCAGTCATTATACCAAAGAGATATATTGGCTTTACAATGTATTCAAGTATTCTTACTAAAAAAAACAATCACAAGGCAGCCTCAGTCTTTGTGGTGATAGAGAGGAAATAACCTGAGTTTAAAAAAGCCTTCCTGTATACGAGTTTAACTCAAGCCACAGATTTTTATGTGAGCTGCTCAAAGCGTTTACATAAATAAAACTAACTTCACAATTAAGCTAGCAGCTTAAAACTGTATTTTAAATCAGCTGTGTTAGGCCTCACAGTGAAGCAACATGTATCGGTGATTTGTGGTGAATATCAGCTGTTATGCAGATGATGTTTGATTTAATGTTTCAGTGGCTGTAATGAGACTAATTTGAATGTTTGTCTTTGATGCAAAGAGCTTTAAAGTGATCTGAAACTCATCCTCTGACTTTTGATTTATACATCAGAATGTTTTGTTTTACTCAAATTGAAGGTAAGATGCTCAGGCTGTGTGATTATAAGGATAGGCCAAACGTCAATATTGAAAGCTTAATAAAAAAAGAAATATATATATTTAAATAGATTAAACAAATACATGCAAAATAAATTAATAAATCAATTAAACTTAAATAAATAAATAAATAAAAAGTTAAATTAATTAAAGAATAATAATTACAGATAATAAAATTAAAATAACAGAAAAGTAAGAGCAATAGATGCAATAAACTTGAATGAAATATAAGCTGTGGCAGTTGTGATGGAATAAGGACATTTTTGTGAATGATTTGTCATGCAAGGCCATTTAATGTCAATATTGAAAGCAATTTTTGGGGGGAAAAAGTCCAAAAGAGAAAATAACAAATAAATTAAATATTAAAAATGAATGAATAAATAAATAAAAAATCAATCAATCAACAAAAAGGGAATAAATTAATAGAAAGTTAATTAATAAATTAAATAATTACAAATATTAATTATAAGAAAAGTCCATAGTCCAAAAGAGGAAACAAAAATCCCAAATCACGTATTAAAAATGATTAAATAATTACATACAAAATAAATAAATCAAGAAAAAAAAAAGCTGAATAATACAAATAATTACACATAATAATAATTAGAATAACAAAAAAGTAAGAGGAATAAATACAATAAAGTTGAGAAGAAAATAATCTGTCCAGTTTGTGAAAGACTGTTCGTGCGAGGTCACTAAATGTCAATATTAAATGCAAGATTTGGGATTTTTTTTTTTTCCAAGTCAAAAAGAGAAAATAAAAACTAAATCAATTATTAAAAATTAATAAATAAATACATACAAGATTGATTAATTAATTCAAATCATGTAAAAAAAAAAAAAAAAAAGTTTAATAAATAATTACAAATAATAATAATTAGAATAATATAAAAGTAAGAGAAACAGAACTGAAAACAGTCTGAAAGTTGCAAAACTCTTCTTAGAAATACAAGAATTTTATATCCAATAATCCCAGAACTGGTTTCAACTCATCTACCACACAGGGTGCTCATGACCCCAAGAGAAACTAAGCCAACCTAGGGCAATGATAAACCCCCAGACTCTCCCCCGATAGAGGACTCCAGGGAACCCCTGGTACTTCTGACCCACAGAGGCTTTAACCTCTACCTCTGCCAGACGAGAGATGGTAAGTCCCCAAGAACTTCCCCTGCTTCTTTGGGTCAAGTGTGAAAATGTTGCAGACACTTATTGCATTTTCATATTTAAATGACATGAAAAATGCATTTGCAGAGTCACCTGTGGGACTCGCAAAAACTACCCAGCTGTGGTTCTGATGTCTGATATCTTACCTGCAGATGGTTCACAGATATCCCAGCGTGAGGTCGGCTGCTTCAGTCTCAGCGGTCAGATGAAGAAGTGAAGACACATTATAAGGAACTGTGTGTGTTTATGCAGAGTCCATTGTGTCACTCGATTTAAGTGGCTTTACTGCATTTATGTGTTCATCCCCTCCCTCTCTCTCTCTCTCTCTCTCTCTCTCTCTCTCCTCTCTCTCTCTCTCTCTCTCTCTCTCTCTCTCTCTCTCTCTCTCTATCTCTCTCTCTCTCTCACACACACACACACACACACACAGACCCTTCCTCTTTCTCTCTCAGTTTTTTGTGGTGTGTGTGTACAGCCTCGTCTTCCTGTCTGGCTGCTTCTCTTTTTCTCACACAGTCTCTCACACTGCCATTCCCCCCCCTCCCACACACACACACACACACACACACACACTGACTCAACCAATCAGATTTCTCCAAAGAGGGCCAACAACCTTTTCTCTTATAGGGACAAAAAATGCCGACTCCTCTTCATCTATTTCGAGGGAAATTTGCAAAAACGATCCGTCAAGGTCGAAGCTCGACTTTGACTTCCACAAACGTTTTTACAAAGAATGAATTCTCACTGTTTCGGTGGCGTCCCTGGTTTTCTCTGGAACATTAAAACCTCCTTTTTATGATCCTACGCATCATCAACTCATCGCCTTCCACAGTAAATAGTGTCCCATTCTGCTCTGAAACACTAATGGCTCATCAAAGTAAAAGCAGACACAAAATAATGAGGCAGCGAGGTTGCACTGAAAACCACACTGTGGCGAAAGTGAAGCTATTTTTAATATAAACTTCAAGAAAAGTCTTTCTTCATCACTGACTGTTGTTCAAATCCTTCCATTCAGATTCTAACAACCTCTTTTTCTTCCCTTCCCTCTGAAAAGTTTCACAATCCTCATCCACCTCCTCCTTCTTCTTCTTCTTCTTCTTCTTCTCTGTTGTGTCCCCATCCCATCGGGTCACTCTTACCCGGGCTAATGACCTCCTGATGTTGCACAAGGACAGGCCAGAAAAAGCTCACAGAGGGAAGTCTTCAACAACAACATCTGCGTCTTTGGAAAACACATTCAGGGAGACGTGGTGTGAAAGTGGTGTGGTACCAGGGGCACAGGGATCTGTTACTGATATGTATTAAAAAATGCAGAGTGTGGAGGTTTCAGGTGCTGATGCAGGTGCTGCCTCTGATTGGTCCGTTCAAACAGAATTGCTGCTCCCTGATTGGATGAAGATTGACATCACAGGTTTATTTATTTATTTATATATTTTTTACTTTTTTTTAATTAGATTTAGCCAAATACAATCTCATGCACAAATATTTAATCTCATAAACAAAAGTCCATAGTCTGAAAGAGGAAATTAAAAAAATAATAATAATTAAAAATGAATTAATAACTAAATAAAATAAGATAAAAATAGATTTAAAAAAAAGATACATGAATAAAAAAATATGACAAATAATAACAATAATCAGAATAACTGAAAAGTGATGGATATTGATACAATAAACTTTAAAGAAAAATAAATGACAGAAATGAAATAAAATGAGTAAATAAACAGTTAAAAAAATACATAAAAATAATTACAAATAATGTTAATTAGAATAACAGACAAGTAAGAGAAATTGATACGATAACATTTAAATAAAAATGGGATGATGCTTTTTCCTAATTCCTGTCTTTCTTTTTTTCTGTCATTCTTCCCCTCTTTGTCTCTCTCTCTCTTTGTTTCTTTCTTTCCCTTTTACATCATTCTTTCTCTCTTTGTCCCTTTTTGCTTTCCTTTGTTTCCTTTGTCTTTGTTTCTCTAATTGTGTCTCTTTTTTCATTCTTCCTGTCTTTGTCTCCCTCTTTGTTTCTTTCTTTCTCTTTCTTGGTTTCAGTCAGTTTTTCTTTCTTTCTCTGTTTTTTCTTTCTTTCTTGTATTTTATTTTGAACTATTGCATTAATAAAGTAGGTTGAGTAAGTCAAAGTCTTTCTTTCTTTCTTTCTTTCTTTCTTTCTTTCTTTCTTTCTTTCTTGCATTAATAATAGAAGGTTGAAGAAAGTCAAAGTCTTTCTTTCTTTCATCCTTCCTTCTTGAATTAAAGTTTATTTTGCTGAAGGAAAAAAAGAGGCTGCTGCTTGAACATCATCTGGTCACTTGGTGATGCTTTTATTTTGTAGGGGCATAACAAACTCTGTGTTTTTTATGATCTGGTGGTCGGAGGCCTTGTGACTTATTGTGATGCTCGGGCAAAGATCTGTTCCTGAAACTCGTCTGAAAACAAAGAGGGAAGGAGCATTTCAGTCCGGATTTTATTTAGTCTGAAACACAGTGATCCTGTTTTATGTTTCCTTTACGCACCAGGCTGGTTGATTCTTTGAAAAGTGCTCTATGAATAAAGATTAATATAAATCCTGCCTGAGGCCTCACTTCAGCCACAGGGGAGGAAAAGAAGCTGCTCTGAACTCTGACTAACACCAGAAAGATTATGTGTGATTAAACACAAACACAGGAGCTGAAGATGCAGATGAGCTCTCTGCTTGCTTCAGTGTGTCTCCTCGTGGCGCTCTCTGGTGGCTCAAACGTGCACGTGAAGATGTGTGTGTTTTCAAGAACATGTCCTTCATGTATATCAGATTCTCCTGCTTATGCTGCCCCCTGGTGGCTCAAAGTCACTCTACACTTCTCTCTGTGTGGTTCTTTGTAAGATGCACGTTTCCTCTCTTTTTTCATGTACAGATTCTGTTGTTTGTAACTCTGCACACGGCCTCCTGTCATCCTCAAACTCACGTGTAAAGAAAGAGAAAAGTTTCCCAAGCTCTGTTGCAGAATGAGAAGCTTTCCTCATTCTTCCTCCTTTTAATTTCATTCCTCTTTCACTGAGCAGACATCAAGACGATCAACTGCGTCTCATCACTCAGCAGGTTTGGATCCAGTTAATAAATTAAAGGAACTGTTTTTGATTTAGTAAAATGTGTAAATGATTTATAAAAGCATCCAGATGGAGTTTAATGTCAGGTTGTTCCTGCTTTAAATCTCTTTTACCATTTCCTGACTGATCGCTTTGTGACGTTTGGCCTCATCGTAGGAATTAAACTCTTTCATGTGAAGACAATCATGTCATTTTGTTCTCTCTTTCTCTCTTTTAATTTGTCGTTTAAACATCTTGGATTAAAAGACTCATCATCTAACATGGGCGTTGGCCTGGTGGTGTCATTGCTCGTGTCTCTGATGCAAGGTAGGTAGTTCCCTGATTGCATGTCGGTGGAAGTGCATTTATTTTTGTTATCCGAGCATCAAATCAAAGCTTCTCTCTGCCCCTCCAGGTGTCTCCTGTAAAACCTGGGATTTGATGCTGCCTAAAAGCATTGTGGGTATCGCTGAGTCCTGCATCACTGTCCCATGTGGTTTCAAGGTTCCTAATAATTTTGAAAACCAGGTCCAAAATTGCACAAATGGAGCCATTTGGAGGAAAGAAAAAATGTTTGGTCCTCTTGTCTTCAGTGGATCCAACCCCCTCCACAACAAGATACAGGTCCGTCCTTAATTTGGTCTTTAAGACAAAGAACTCAGGACGCTTATCGTAAGCACGTTAAGTTAAAGCTGCCATTCGTAGTGTTTTAGAGGAACGTTGTGCAGGATTGAGCAGAACAGACTTAGTACACATGGAATATAATGTTCGTAACTATGTTTGAATCAGAGTATAATCACCTGAAGATATGAATCAGTTTTGACCAATCAGAATCATTCTATTCTGTTCCATTCTGTAGTTCTCTGCTCTGTTCCATTCTGTAGTTTTTTGATCTGTTCCATTCCTTTGTTCTTTGATCGGTTCCATTCTGTAGTTCTTTGATCTGTTGCTTTCCGTAGTTATTTGATCTGTTCCATTCTGTAGTTCTTTGATCTGTTCCATTCTGTAGTTCTTTGATCTGTTCCATTCCTTAGTTCTTTGATCTTTTCCATTCCTTAGGTCTTTGATCTGTTCCATTCTGTAGTTGTTTTATCTTTTCCATTCTGTAGTTCTTTGATCTGTTCCATTCTGTAGTTCTTTGATCAGTCCCATTCAGTAGTTCTTTGATCTGTTCCATTGTGTAGTTCTTTGATCTGTTCCATTCCATACTTCTTTGATCTGTTCCATTCCATACTTCTTTGATCTGTTCCATTTTGTAGTTCTTTGATCTGTTCCATTCTGTATTTCTTTGATCTGTTCCATTGTGTAGTTTTTTTATCTGTTCCATTCCGTAGTTCTTTGATCTGTTCCATTCCGTAGTTCTTTGATCTGTTCCATTCCTTAGTTCTTTGATCAGTTCCATTCCTTAGTTCTTTGATCTGTTCCATTCTGTTGTTCTTTGATCTGTTCCATTCCATATTTCTTTGATCTGTTCCATTCCTTAGTTCTCTGATCTGTTCCAGTCCATAGTTCTCTGATCTGTTCCATTCCATAGTTCTTTGATCAGTTCCATTCCGTAGTTCTTTGATCTGTTCCATTCCGTAGTTCTTTGATCTGTTCCATTCCGTAGTTCTCTGATCTGTTCCATTCCATAGTTCTTTGATCTGTTCCATTCCGTAGTTCTCTGATCTGTTCCATTCCATAGTTCTTTGATCTGTTCCATTCCATATTTCTTTGATCTGTTCCATTCCTTAGTTCTTTGATCTGTTCCATTCCATAGTTCTATGATCTGTTCCATTCCATAGTTCTTTGATCTGTTCCATTGTGTAGTTCTTTGATCTGTTCCATTCCATAGTTCTTTGATCTGTTCCATTCTGTAGTTCTTTAACCGTTCCATTCCATAGTTCTTTGATCTGTCACTTCTCCATGTGCTTTTCCTGCAAACACTGAAGCCTGCTGATAGTCGATTGGTCAATAAAACGCAACCTACAATTGTTCACCAATGGGAAACCAGACCCCTTCTTTAAATACGTCTCTAAGACTTCTTCTCTTTCTTTTAGGGGTTTATAGCTGGGAACTTAAAACAGAAGAACTGCACCACTGTGTTCCAAAGCTTCCCGGGGAACTACAGCAACGAGTACTTCTTGAGGCTGGAATGTCCCAGGGACTTAAAGTTCACTTTCCAACAAGGAGTCACCATCAGCGCTCAGCCGGGTATGAACCGAGGAAGTGATCAGAAGCAGAGTCACTGAAGTGGGGCCATTAAAAAAGCGGTGCCCAGAGGATGAATCATAGTGACTTGGTTTCTGTTGTGTCATTATAATCTCACCGAACAGACCCGCCGCCCCCTCTGCTGCCCCCTGTGAAGCAGGTGGCAGAGGGAGACCTGGTGACTCTGCAGTGTTCAGTCCCGGTGTTCTGCAACATCCTGCCCCCTCCCTCCCTCACCTGGCTGCCCCGAGACATCACCTGGCAGGAGGAGACACAGCTGCAGGAGGTGAGGTATCACTGATTCATTCAGTAAAGACAGATCTGGATGCAGTTAAACTTGTGTCTCATTTTATCTATGCAACCTGCAAAAAGCATGACTTGATCTTTTATTTTAAAAAAGCAGAAGTCTGATGGACAGACGGTCATCACGTCCACAGTGACCTTCATCGCCTCGGCCACTCATCACAACCGGAGCGTCACCTGCTGTGTTTCCTACCCGCTGACAAAAGGGGGCAGGACCAAGCCATCTGCAAGCGCACAGAGACTCACCATCATGTGTGAGTTTGTGTGTGTGTGTGTGTGTGTGTGTGTGTGTGTGTGTGTGTGTGTGTGTGTGTGTGTGTGTGTGTGTGTGTGTGTGTGTGTGTGTGTGTGTGTGTGTGTGTGTTAGTATGACGTGCAGAGGTGGAGAGAGAATATTTCAAAGTAACATTGCACAAACCCAATCATTGCACACAAACATAGGCGGTCAGGATTTCTGCATAGATATTGATGTTGACATTTATGTCCTCATTCAGCTCTCCTTCTTTTCTTTGACGTTGATCCGCCGTTAAATATAAATGATGCAAATGTCTCGGCTTTGAACGTTGTTGCATTATTTCTACCTCTTGCTCCACTTTTCCCTCTCAGAGATGGTTGGGATCCAGTAGGTCCTCAGACCAATTTACCTGGTGAGCATGTTTTTGGACTATGCAAGGAAGCCAGAGTACCTGGAGAGAACCCACACATGCACAAGGAGAACATGCAAACTCCACACAGAAAGGCACCTGACTCGAACCCACAACCTTCTAACTTTGAGGCAACAGTGCCACCCACTGCACAGCCCTGCAGCTACTGTGCAGCCTGTAGGTTTAATCATCAGAAATGATTTGACATTTAGCAGTTAACAGTTTAGCATCAATGACCAGCTAACCTTCAGGGTTCATGTTGCCTCGATTGCTCGGTCCTGCCGTTTTGCCCTCTATAACACCAAGAGGGTCAGACCCTACCTGACAGAACACGCAACACAGCTCCTGGTTCAGGCTCTTGTAATGTCACAAATTGACTACTGCAACTCTCTACTGGCAGGCCTCCCTGCATGCACAGTCAAACCTCTACAGATGATCCAGAACACAGCAGCACATTTGGTCTTCAACCAGCCTAAGACAGCTCATGTCACTGCCCTGCTCATTTCGCTACACTGGCTTCCAGTTGCAGCTCGCATCAGATACAAAACTCTAATCATGACTTACAAAGCAGGAACCAAAACCGCTCCAGTTTACCTGGAACCCCTCATCCTGGTCTACTGCACCCCTTCTCGCCCGCTACGCTCAGCCTCTGAAAAGCGCCTAGTGCTTCCAGCACACAAGGCCTCAAAATCACTAGCTGGACTCTTCTCTTCTGTTGCCCCTAAATGGTGGAATGAATTGGCCAACTCCATTCGATCTGCAGAGTCCCTCTCTACTTTCAAAAGACAGCTAAAGACCCAGCTCTTTAGGAAGCACTATGCACTTAGCTAGACTGTTCTCCACTGTTGTCCCCAGTGGCAGATCATGTCTTCCTGCTACAGTTGACTCACACTGTCCTGCTCTACTCTGGGAATCTGGGTTCAGGTCTGGAGTGACCCAGCACTTGGTACTTTGGTCATTATTGTGGTGATGTTAATTGTTGATGATGATAATGGAAGGTCTTAAGTGGTTTGGTTGCTTCATTGTAGATGTTCCTTACTTACTTTTGTGCATTGCCTTTACACTGCTTGGCAGTACCTGCACCCAAATGGACTTGAAGCACTTTGTTCCTCTTACTGATCTTGTTTCCTCTTGTCTAGATCTTTGCTTGTGTTGTTCTTGTTCTTGTATGTACGTCGCTTTGGATAAAAGCGTCTGCTAAATGACATTGTTACATTGTAACAGTTTAAATATGCCGACTTAGTTGGTGTCAAGTTTGCAAAAAGACCACAAAACAGACTGGGTTTGTTGGGATAGAACTCTATTCCCCAGAGAAGGCAAACAATGACAAACAAAAAATATGGATCTTGACTTGGTAACCTTTAAAATAAGTGCTTACTGATTAAGAGTTTTCTCCACTGTAGATGTCGCACAATACTGCCCCCTTCTGCTCTGGAGAGGTATTGCAGGTGGGATTCCTACCTAAACCCTTTAGGTTGTGTTGACATAAAGCAATCTTGGAGTTTTAAGGAGTTTTTTCATGTCGTGTTAAAACTACATGATTAAAAAATGTTGAACCACTAAACATGAATTAATATAATAGAAGTTACATGTTATTCTTATGTTGATAAAACAGACACCCATGTTGCTTTTTTATAGAATAAAAACACTAGTCTATAAAATGATGAGACAGAGAGTTACAATATGAAATTTATTTTAGGAATCAATTTCAGGACAACACTAAGGCTCAAAAAGGATTAAACAACATGATAATAAGAGAAGCATGGCTTGCCTTCAGACTTTTATGAGGAGATAATCTGTGTCAGGATCAAACGTAGGATCAAACACGCTGCTACAGGAGGTAAAAGAAGCAAGCATGGAAACTCCACAGCTCTTAAAAATGCTGAATGTGTTTTTAATGTATCTGCACTAAAGAATGAATCCAGTGTTTCATCACTGGAAGAAGAATTACTCACTATAAAGGTTAAAAAAAAACATCAGCAGAGTGGAATAAAACATCATTGTCTCCCTCCTGAATAACACCCAGATATATCTGAACGATGGATTTATCATCCTCCATTATAAACTTTAGCTGACACTGATTTATGAGGCATTACTCTGATGAGTGTGTCAGACACAGCAGAGGGAGCTCAGACACACCGTCGACTTGTTTCAGCTTGACTGGACGGAAGTGCTGAATGAGTGTTTGAAGAGCTGAGCGTGTCTGAACTCGGTGCAAGAGGAAGCAAAGAAGCACCTCAGTGTGTGAGAGGCTGCACGCACAACACGACCTTTGTTACCAGTGTGTTTGTGTTAACGGGAAAAGGAACCACAGTGTAGAAAGACTTAAAAGTAGAAAGGTGAAGCTGGGACTTGAGTGATCTTATCTTTGACCTGCATGTGCAGCGTCTGTCTCCCCCTTCTGGCAGCAAGGGGAATTACAAAAACATGAGTCCCATCTCTGCTTTCACTGCTTTCAAATCTAGAAAATGCAAACCAACAGTTTCACATTATTTGTCCATGACATGTCAATCCTTCCTTCAGAGGCTCTCTTTCGTCATCTTGATCATACAGTGGCCTAGCGCCCCCTACAGGCCTGGAGCACTTTAGTTTTATGATTTCATGTGTTTTTAAGCTTTGTATTATTCGTGTGTTTGGAGCACGTTTGGTGTCCTTGCAGCTGTTTCAGCTTTTTGCAGCACAATTTGACTTTTGCATGAGTTTTTAAAGATGCACCATTTCTGCATTTCTACATTCAGCCCGTTACAGATTGCCTGCCATCTTAAGGTTCAAGGTTCAAGGTTTCTTTATTATCCCCGGGGGGCAATTTGTCCTTCAGTCAGCGGTGACACAAACAGAACAGTACAACACCAACATCAAAACATTCAAGACGGTAACAACAACAACAACCACAGTAACAACTGGAAACAACAGTTATGCGGCATTGTTAAGCAGACTAGCTGCTGTCGGTACAAAAGAGTTGCTCTACCTATTCGTCCTGCTATTCGGCATCGCAAATCTTCGGCCTGAGGGAAGCCGGTGAAATTCAAGAAAAAGAGGATGGCACGGGTCAGCCACGATGGACCAGGCCTTGCTGAGGGTCCTGGCTCGGTGGAGGCTTGACATGTCAGGCAGGGGTGTGCCCGCTGATGTGTCCACTTCCACATCATCAATAAAAACAGGGGGAAAGGCAGTGGGGGTCTTCTTAAAATCAATGACGAGCTCCTTTGTCTTCCCAGAATGTATCCTCAGAAAAGAATTATTGCATCAATTTGTAAATTCTGCCACCACAGGGCCATGGTCCGGGTTGCTATTGTTGAGCAGGGATACAATCACAGAATCATCGGCAAACTTGACGATGTGGAGTCCTGCATGTTTACTCTGACAATTGTTTGTGTATAAAACAAATAATGTCCCTCCTTCAGCTCTTGCAGAGCAGTCAATGCCAGCTGAAGAATAAAGCGTCATTACTTGTGCACCAGGGTGAACTCAAACATTAAAAATTCCACCAGATCCGTCTCTGATCCATCACAATACTGGATCTGATAGGTTTCTATTCCAACTTCCACTGGATCCGCTCAATCTCAACAGAGCAGATGAAGCAGGACAGGAAGTCAGGCACCAAACCAAAAAGGAATTTTTAGAATGAAACACTCTGTGTTTTCACCAGATCGTATTTCACTTTTTAAAGGTACTTTATTAATTCAATTTTTTCACTTGTGCTATTTATTATTTTTTTGGACGTGCTACACACACAGTATATGCATCCAATCATGCACACACATGCAGTGAACATGCTTAGGGAGAGATGTCAGAGTGAGGATGCTGCCATCAACCAGCGCACCCAGAGCAGTTGGTTCAGTGCCTTGCTCAAGGGCACCTCTGCAGTGCCCAGGCAAGGGAACCAGCACCTCTCCAGCCACCAGTCCACTGCCAGTCCAGTCCATGCTGGGACTCGAACCGGCGACCCTTTGGTTCCCAAGCCAAGTCCCTATGGACTGAGCTACTGCGGCCCCCAACTTAACTAACTTAACTTAACTACAACAACAACCCGTCATGATGAGTGGAGCCAGGCCTGGAGTAAACAGGTCAGAGGTTTTCAGAGGACCAGAAAGACAACATGGATGAGGACAGGAGGAGGAGAATCCTGGATTCAGTGATTACCACGGGGGGAAAACCTCGGTCACATGACTCCAGATGGACCGGACACAGATCTGGTGGAAGTCTGATGTTATTGATTGTGATACATAATTCTGCAGGAGCCATTCATGCATTATTCCCTGAGAGCTCTAATCTCAGACATCCAGTAACTTCAATGTTTCGTTGTTTAAGGTGGAAAGAAGAGAAAAGAGACTGAGTAACTCTCTCTGCTTCTTGACAGATGCTCCTCGATCAACGGTGGCGACAGTCCACCCGTCTGGTCCGGTGTCTGAGGGCAGCATTGTGACGTTCACGTGTTCCAGTGATGCAAACCCACCCGTGAGCCTTTACACCTGGTACAGAGGCGACGAAGAAGGACAGGTAACTCCTGGTGTCACATGTTTAAAGGAGTCACTGATTTCACTGCAGTCATCTTTATTCAAGTGTCCACGCTTCATGTCTCTTCCTCACAGCTGAGTAAGAGGGCTCAGGGAGAGATGCTGATCCTTCAGGTCAGACTAAACAACAGTGGGCTGTATCTGTGTGAAGCTCAGTCCAGGAGAGGCTCTCAGAAATCCAGACCCGTGTCCCTGCAGGTCGGAGCAGCAGGTCAGCATATCTCATCACGCTCATGAATCATCATTACTCTGGAATCGTTCTGCAGCTCCTGACTTATGATTCAGACACAGATCCATGGTGAATCAGCAAACTGCGACAGCATTAGCAATTCAGATTCAAATGGCATGACCATGATTCAGCAGCTGCAGGAAAAACACAACAGAATGTAAACAAGGGAAAGTTTACAGAGGAATCCAGAGCAGCAGTGACTGCTGTTGATGTGATCATGATTTAATACATCATAGAAAGTGTTCTCAATCATGATTTCTGTCCTTATAGTTCATGTTTATCACGCTGATTTGTGAGGAAGAGGAGATGATTGATTGTCATGTTGGATTCTGTTTTCAGGCGGTTGTATTTACACTCTGGTTGTTCCCTGCGTTATATGCGGAGTGCTGTTCGTCCTCTTGATCCTGACGGTCGCTGCGAGTGTGAACAAGTATCAGAGGTAAGCGTAACACGAAGCCAGTTCCACCTTTTCTTTCTGAGAAGTCAGGAAATTAAATGTCACGAGGGGGAAATCTAGCTTCCACATAGTGAGAACTCAAACACGGTCAAAGTTCAGTTCACACGGACTGAAATGAACTTCAGTAGAGCCTCCTGGGCTTCAGGCTTCGGCCCTTGATTGTTGACCTAAATGACATGAATTAATGTATTAAATCATTGAATCATAGACAGATATTAAGTGTACAAGCCAAGGAAGTCTGCAGCTTTAAAAACTTAGAAACACACATCTAACTCAGCTGAATATTTGGCGAAAGGATTCGTACCAGTTTTGATTTTGATTTATTTATTTAACCAGGTGAGTTAATTGAGAACCAATTCTCATCTGCAATAACGACCTGGGCGAGAAGGCAACACAGGTGGCATGACAATAAATAAAAGACAAAACAAGAAACAGAGAGGACATACAGAGAGACCTAGAGACAGAAGAATACAATACAAACATATGACAGCAGTGAACAACTTAAAAGCAATTTAAAAGCAAGTGCAGTGATGTTGAGTTATGGGGTGTATTAGGTTTTTGAAAGTGGCGAGTGGAAGGAGAGAGGTCAGCTTCAGGGATTATTGCAGGTCATTCCAGTCATTTGCAGTGGAAAACTGGAAGGAGGTGCGTCCAAAGGACGTCCTGGTTTTGGGTGTGATGAGTTTGATAAGGCTGCTTGAGCGCAGGCTACAGTTTGTGCTGTGAAGTTTGATTAGTGACTGTAGATATAACGGGGTTTTACCAGTGAGGGATTTGTAAATTAATAGAAACCAGTGTGTTTGTCTGCAAGAGTGGAGTGAAGGCCAGTTCAGCTGAGAGTACAGGTGACAGTGGTGAATGGTGAATGGGGCTCCAGTGATAGCAGCTTGGTAAATGACATCCAGTCTGTGAAGGAGAGAGTTGGAAGCAGACCTGGAGGTTATGTCACCGTAATCAAGAATAGGGAGGACTGTCATCTGAACCAGAAGCCCTTTACCAGAGTGTGTGAAGGAGGATTTGTAGAGATAAAGAAAACCAATACGGGATTTGACCTTAGTGTGTTGATGTATGCTTCAAAAGAAAGTTCGCTGTCAAGCCAGATCCCTAGATATTTGTAACAGTCAACAAACTCAATCTCCGACCCATCCAGGGAGGAGATTTTGACGGGGCTGTTGGGCAATGGTATGTAATCCTGTTGGGCTCAAGCGGCAACCTCCAGTCTTAAAATATGAAGCCCATGCAAAGTGCTCTGCTCATGGTGGATTAAGATGAGATCAGACTGAGTCCTGTCTGTAAGATGGGACTGGATCTGATCCGGTCTTGATGTTGGGTCTTTGTTAATAATAGAGCATAGAGTACGGTCTAGACCTGCTCTGATTGGAAAGAGTCTTCAGATGACATTTGTTGGGATTTGGCGCTATATGCTTCAAATCTGATTTCAGCTACAGTAAACATGACACTCTGTAACTCTTGATACAACCAGGTCACACAACAGGGCAGAAGAGAGAGAGTCCATCATGTTGTAGCTGAAAGAGTCCACTGTGAACTACCTGTACCATCACAGAAACATGAACTCTTTCCAGCATCTGTAAACGATGTTTGAGTTTGACTTTCAAACTGCAGAAACCTGTCTCCTCGGTGCACAGACGTTACCAGAGCGTTGTTTTTTTTCTGCAATCATTCTTGTAGTTATTGAAATCCAGCAGTTTGAAAGATAATTATCAGACACTTGAAATCTGTGTTGTTGAAGCGTCTCGGTCTGACATTCCTCCTCTGTCTGTTTCTCTCCTCACAGTCTCTCCAGGAGGTTAAAGGTAAGAGAACATTCTTCTCCTCAAACAGTCACTGACAGACAGTCAGACATGAAACGCTCTCACACAGTCAGTCTGATAAGAAGCTTTGACATCCTGTTGTAGTCACGGTCTCGTCTCGCCGACATCCTCGACCGAAGGGAGCAGAAAGCTGTGATGAGTAATCCTGAAACACGCAGGACGTCACTCATCTTTTCAGAGAGAGTCTGAAAATGTTAGTTTTGTCAATTAAAGAAGAGGACAACATCTTTCACTGAAAACAAGCTGGAGAAAATTGAACATTTAACCACGGACGTGTAAGATTCATTCATCTTT
The DNA here is from genome assembly GCF_009762535.1 of Notolabrus celidotus. NCBI lineage: Eukaryota > Metazoa > Chordata > Actinopteri > Labriformes > Labridae > Notolabrus > Notolabrus celidotus. The sequence goes on along the minus strand of NC_048287.1, from coordinate 30,489,832 downwards.
ATTTGACAAAAAAACAAGGAGCTTAGGAGGGAGGCATGCTAGTTGTAGGCTGTCTTAATAAACACAAAGGTCGGTTTTACTCCCCACGTCTGCAGATTTGAAGATCTAGTGGATGATTTTTAGTTTTCATGGAAAAGTGCTAGCGCTAGTTAGCATAGCCACATAGCTACATGTTCGTCGCTGTGTACCAAGACACACGTCGACATGCTGACAAATAAAACAACAAGAAACACTAAATCTGTGACCAATGGTTCAGAAAGGTCCTGCTGCAGGCGCCTCTCCGTCAGGATCAGATTCTGGATCAGATTCAGAGGGTTGAAGTAACGCGGGTCTGTGAGCAGCCGTGTATATTCAGCCAACATGTAAACATTAGATCAACGTGCTGAGGCCACACCCACTTCCTGAGGGGGCGTGGTCAGAGAGAAAACAGACCGTTCTGAGCAGGTCTGAAGAAGAGGGTTGTTTCAATCATGCCAAAATCTGATTTCAAAGTGTTTTTTTGAGCAATAAACTTTAAAGACATGTTTTGGGGACCTCTTAGACCGATATAGTTTGATGAAAAAAGCGTGATATGTCACCTTTAAAGAAGAGCGTTCAAAAAATGAAAGAAAATACGCCCCCTAAGCTGACGAGGTCACGGGATGGCTGAGAGAAGCGGGGTCACTCCCCTCAGCTCTCCTTCAATGGAGAGGAAGAATTTAACCCCCTATTCTTCTTCTTTTAAAAGGTGAAACTACAAAAGGCATGCTGGGATATTGAGGCATTTTCTCAAAGTATCTCTCTTTAGGCCTCGTCCTTCCATGAAGTCTCCTGCGATAGCTCCCTGCCCTTCCACATGCCTACATGGAAGGGCAGGGAGCAAAAGGTAGCAAAGGGGAGGGCAGGGGCAAAATCTAATGTCGCACGTCAAGACACAAATTTTCACAAGAGGGAGGGGGGGTTCCCACGCCACACTAGTCTGTTGTTATCAAACAAAGTTGAGCTGGCGGGCGTTGAATGGGGAAGCCGGTTATGCTGATGCGGGCAGAGCTAACTTCCTGCTACAACCCATAGCTGGATTCAAGTGACAGACCAAGTTTTTCACAGCTCACCAGATGATCTTCCTCCCTCTCTGTCCTCACAGTGAGCTCCTGTTTAGTCCTGATCCACCCCATTAGGCTGGTAGAGCACACCTCCCTTCTCTTTCATGTGCATATACAAAAAGGCCAAGGCAGGGAGAGCATCAGCAAAGAGGGAGGTGGGTTGTAAAGTGGTTTGCAGGGGGAGCAGGAAGAGAAGGCAGGCTGAAGCAGTTTAAATAGAACACACAGTTTGCTGATGTTCTGTAGGCCGAGCTCAGTTTGTGGTCAGTCCAGCTTACATTTATTAAATATCTCTCCCTTTCTTGGACTCTATCAGGAGTTTGAGCAGCAGGCAGAAAACACATACACTGATCTGAGGAAACGCAGTGTCGACGCTGACTACGACCAAATCCAGGTGTGTGCACACTTCATTTTTAATTCCTGAAATTAAAAATCTGTGTATTTTCTTGGTATAATAGTGTTTGTTGATATGTCTTTTCTCTCCTGGTTCTTCAATCTGAAGCGGCAGCCTGAGATGAAGACTTCTCCGGATCTGTGTGACTACGAAAACATGACAGGAGTGAGGATTTCTGAAGTCAGCAGCGGCCAGAGCGGAGAGTTAAAGACTTCAAGAGAGCAGCTGTGAAAGCTTTGAATCACAACATTTTACATCCTGCTTTGTTTTCATCCTCCATGTTCTCTACCTACATCTTTATCAGTAAACTTTATGAATGTAACGTGGAGCTGTGCAGTAAATCTACAGCACAACAGACACTGATCTCTGTTTTTTTAATGACTTGAGCACACACGGTTAAATAAATTACTAAAACACACTTCACACAAGTCTGCTCGCTCACTTCAGGAAACCTTTTCTTTGCTTTTACTAATTGAACTCATATATCTTCATCAAGGAGCTCAGTCCTCCTCCTGCAGCTCCGTCCTGCTCCTGCAGCTCCGTCCTGCTCCTGCAGCTCTGCACAGAGAGACGAGTAATGAGTCACACCTGTGGAGACACCTGTGCCAATCAACTCAATCAACAAGCAACCCTCTGCTCTCTCTCTCTCTCTCTCTCTCTCTCTCTCTCCCCTGCAGCTGAGAATAATAAAAAAGATTAGAATTGATGGGACTTATATAGCACTTTTCTAAGTACTCAAAGTAGCTTTATATGAAGTGCAAAAAAACAAATAAATAGATTAAAAAAAGACAAAAATAAAGAAATAGAATAAAATACAAATTAAAAATCAATTAAAAATAAATAAATAAGAATATAGTAAATAAAAAAAACACAAAATAAAAGCTGAATACATAAATAGTAAATAGGAAAATACAAAATTAAAAATAAATTTTAAAAATACAAAATTAATAAAAATAATAAAAATAATCAAGCAAAGTCAAAAAATTTAAATAAATAAAAAACGAATTATTAAAAATAAATAAAATACAAAATAAATGAATAAAATAAATAAATAACAAATAAACAAATAAAAAAAGAATAAAATGAATAAAGAAATAATTAGTAAATAAATAAAAAATAATATATACAAAAATAAAATTATATGAATAAAACCAAAAAATAAACATACATTTTAAAATGAATAAAAAAATAATTAGTATAAAATAGGTAAAATACAAAAAACACAAGGTGATACACCCAGGTGAGAGCCAGAGCAGAGAAGCAGAGAATTTCAAACTTTTTCCAAGAGGGAACACACCAGCACCCTCTCCACATCCAGGTTTGTTCATCTGTCAGTTTAGAACTCAATCATTTGCTGTGGAAATGTCACAGACCACAAATACTTCACCCAACCCCACCACCATCATGATGTCACATTCTCATTCTGGACTTCACTTTCCTTAATAGGGTTTTTTTTTTTTTAAAGCTTCCCATACAGGGTCTTGAAAAAGTACAAGAACATTTGTGGAAGAGAAGAAGTGGGGCCCGTTGTGACGTTTTACCCTGAGGCCCAAATTCCAGCTAGCACCCCTGACCACAGATAAACTTAATCTGTAGTTCTCAGGAGGCGTGTGAGGAAAGAAAACATATTTCTGTTGCACTTCTGGAAAAAATTACAGCTGCATAACATAACTGTCTGTAATATGCATGATGAAATAGAAAGAAGGATGAGATCAGCTGCATGTCGGGGTCTCAGACTCCACTTCAACCTCCCACGTCCTCAGGAATGCCCGGCAGAGCGGCAGAGGCTCGCCGGTTACTTCAGTCGCTGCTTTGATTTCACGCCTCGGTTAGCGTCTATGGGGAAATGAGGCTGTTGTCTGGCTGTCGCGCTGAATTCCTGCTAAATGTGATCGCTTAAATTGGCGGCAGTTTAGTCTCTGTGTGCGAGAGAAAGTGTTTGATGCCTAAAAATAGTCGATATGTGTCAGAGCGTTCAAGGGCAAAGCGCCGAAACGTGTCTCTTTTCTTTTCATGCCTTTGTGGAGCGCGTCTGTGCAGGTGGCCTCCCTCCATCCTCTCTGCCGTTCCTCGTGTGTCTGAGCATGCTGGGCGATATAACTCTTTGTGGACACCTTCAAGCTTTGTTCAACTTTGTCTGAGCAGAAAGAAACGTGCGTCTGTCAGTCAATTTGCATGCTGCCTCCCCCGCTCGCCCATTCACTGCTGCATTCCTAACATTCCTCCATTCAACAGAGGTCAGATAAATAAAGAGAGCGAGGGGAAAAAAGGATAAAATAGCAGAAGATATCCGGGGGCGTGGGCGGTTGGGGAAATGATTCGTGTGTTTGAAAAAACAACACTATTGAGGACGAGCCCCCCCCTGCTCACCCCCTCTAACAAACGCACAGACGCTCTATTACCCCATATGGGGATGTTTGATGACAAAAGAAGGCCGGACGAGTCAGCACTGCGGCCGTTATGACGTGCTTCCTCTGTTTCCATGCTTCACTTTCACTGGCTCAAAGTTCGAGTGAAAGCAGCACTGATGGCAGAAACGTGCACCAACGGGGGGCTGGACATGGAGAGGTCTTTGGAGGAATTCAGGGAATGGTTTGCTTGACTTGGAGAGGTCATTAGAGTATTTCAGGAAACAGTTTGCAAGAATCAACTATTTTATATCCTGGTGGGAGGATCTTTCGCTGTACTTTTCTCAAGAAGCAGGAAACATGCAGCTTCTTGGAAACCCTGCAAACTGCTGCGTCATTCCTCAGATACAGCTCCAGCTTACTAGATATTATTTCATGTTGCTGACACTCACATCCAGAGTGAGTAAAGGGGTGACTTACTGAGCCGGCTCATGCTCTTGCCCTGCTACCAAAACTTTCCATTCGTACAATAACACAGAATCAATCAGCAGAAGTAGTAAAGGAAAATAAATGCAACCATGGAAGAATCCAAGCTTCTCAAGAAGCAGGTCAGTCAGCGGACAAGCAGCCTGTGGATAAAAGCTGACGTATCCACCGTGACATCATCCATTGATTCATGTGACGTCATTTATTGATTTCAAAGCTTCAAGTTCAGCATTTGAGCCTGCCTGTCTTGTTTTGTTGGATTGGAGGTGACTACTATATAAATCACAACAGAGGAGAAAGGTTCATAGTTTGTTCCTGAGTGTAGACTTCCATTAGGATCAACAACGTGCACTTTCAATACAGATGTGTTGCTCTTTCTTTCTAACCCGGGACTTTTATCGTGCATTAACGTACCTTACTATCTATTCATGAGACAGAAGTGTAGAAGTGTTCTTAGTGTATTTTATTTCATTTTATTTTATTTTATTTTATTTTGTTTTGGTTTATTTAATTTAATTTAATTTAATTTAATTTAATTTAGTTTTATTTTATTTTGTTTTGTTTTATTTTGTTTTGTTTTATTTTGTTTTATTTTATTTTGTTTTGTTTTATTTTATTTTATTCTATTTTATTTTGTTTTATTTTATTTTGTTTTATTTTGTTTTGTTTTATTTTATTTTATTTTGTTTTATTTTGTTTTGTTTTATTTTATTTTATTTTATTTTATTTTATCTTATTATATTTTGTCTTATTTTCTGTTATATTATTCAATTTAATTTATTAAATATTTTGTTTTATTTTATAAAGTGAAATGTTAAAATCTGACATTCTTGCATGAAAAACAGACATGACTCTGTAGTGGAAATCACTGCATCTACAAATGCAGGTTAAAACTGAACCATGCAAAGAGGAAACCATATATGTTACAATGTTACAATGTCATTTAGCAGACGCTTTTATCCAAAGTGACGTACATACAAGAACAAGAACAACACAAGCAAAGATCTAGACAAGAGGAAACAAGATCAGTAAGAGTAACAAAGTGCTTCAAGTCCATTTGGGTGCAGGTACTGTCAAGCAGTGTAAAGGCAATGCACAGAAGTAAATAAGGAACATCTACAATGAAGCAACCAAACCATTTAAGACCTTCCATTATCATCAACAACAATTAACATCACCACAATAATGACCAAAGTACCAAGTGCTGGGTCACTCCAGACCTGAACACAGATTCCCAGAGTAGAGCAGGACAGTGTGAGTCAAATGTAGCTGGAAGACATGATCTGCCACTGGGGACAACAGTGGAGAACAGTCTAGCTAAGTGCATAGTGCTTCCTAAAGAGCTGGGTCTTTAGCTGTCTTTTGAAAGTAGAGAGGGACTCTGCAGATCAAATGGAGTTGGACAATTCATTCCACCATTTAGGGACAACAGAAGAGAAGAGTCCAGCTAGTGATTTTGAGGCCTTATGTGCTGGAAGCACTAGGCGCTTTTCAGAGGCTGAGCGTAGCGGGCGAGAAGGGGTGCAGCAGAAGACCTGGATGAGGGGTTCCAGGTAAACTGGAGCGGTTTTGGTTACTGCTTTGTAAGCCATGATTAGAGTTTTGTATCTGATGGGAGCTGCAACTGGAAGCCAGTGTAGCGAAATGAGAAGGGCAGTGACATGAGCTGTCTTAGGCTGGTTGAAGACCAGACGTGCTGCTGCTGCGTTCTGGATCATCTGTAGAGGTTTAACCGTGCATGCAGGGAGGCCTGCCATATATAAACCTGATCCAGCAACACAGAGACATCTCTGGACCTGAGCCTGTTTCAGATGGACGGAGGGGAAGTGGAAAACTGTCCTGTGGTCTGATGAATCAAAACCTGACATTCTTTATGGAAATCATGGACGCTGTGTCCTCCGCTCTAAAGAGGAGAGGGACCACCCGGCTTGTTATCAGCTCACAGTTCAAAGCCAGCGTCCCTGATGGTATGGGGATCATAAGAGTCCATGGCATGAGTAGCTTCCACATCTGTGAAGACTCCATTACTGCTGAACAATATATACATATTTAGGAGCAACATATGCTGCCATCCAGACGATGACGTCTTCAGGAAGACCTTACGTATTTCAGCAAGACAAAGCCAAACCACCAACAGCATGGCTCTGTAGTAGAAGAGTCCAGGTGCTGAAGTGGCCTACCTGCAGTCCTGACTTGTTGCTCATTTTAAAGACAAAGGAGACCCAGAGCAGCTACGGATAGGAACGTTTATACCTGATTAAAACTGAGATATTAAACTTTAAAATATCCTCCAGTGAATCAGCACAGTCCATTAATGATTGAAGAAGGAGAAAGACGCAGAAGACAAATACTTTCAGCCTCAGTGAAACTGCACATGACCTTCCTGCTGCTGGTGCTGCACCAGTTTCAGTCTCTGGTCAAACTAAGCAGCAGCGTGGCCTCCTGCCAGTGCTTGCTCATGGCAATAAAAAGGATCCTGGGAAGAAGGAAATGTGTTGGTTAAATAACATGCTACTCACTTTCCTGCTCTGACATTTTGTGTTTTTGGAATTTCTGGGGTTTGCAAAACTGTGATTTCTTAGTTTGCTGGTTTCCTGCCTGCTCTGTGACCTCACCAAAGACGACGTCAAGAAATGACTTCAACAGATTGTATCCTTGTTATTTAGAAATTGAGGTTTTGCCAGTGAAAATTGCAGAGTTTCAAATTGACACTTCAAAGGTGTTTGTGTGAGACGCGTCCTCAGGATCACGTCAGTTTCCCCCCTCAAGAGAAAGTCATCTCTGTATGAGTACAACTTCCTGTTTCATTGCTGTATCTGTCTGACGCAGCACATAGTCTGATTTGCTCCTGTTTTTACTGACAATGAGAAAATGCAAAGAGTCACTTGTGATGAATCCAAAGTGAAGTAGCTCATGAATCTGCAGCTGAGCTGTTACAGTGATGGGAATAACATCCGACTTCCACCAGATCTGTGTCCGATTCTGATCCGTCACAGCACCGGATCTGTAAGGTTTCTATTCTAGTCAATGTGTTAACTTCAAGCGGCAACCTCCAGTCTCAAAGGATGAAGCCCAAGTGGAAGTGTTATAAAATGCAATTCATCAAGAATCTTCTTGAGGCTGTCTGCAGAAACACAGGAAACCACATAGACACGATCTTTGCCGCATTAATAAACATGTTTACAGCCTGGTTCGAAAAACGGCTTGGCCCTACAAAGCTAATCCCTCTATCGACACACACTGTACCGGGGTGAATTGTTTTCTAACACAACGGTTCAGAAGATATTAAGATTACAAGTTTTTGCCCAAATAAGGACCTAGCTGTTGGCTAGGAGGCTCAAACTCCGCCTCTTTACGTCACACTCTGCCTGGTTGAGTTCAGCATTTCCAATATGGCTGCCGCCGTCAATTGGCTTCAAAACAGCTCTCAGGAACAGATGGGTGACGCCACGGATACTACGTCCATTATTTATACAGTCTATGGTTAACTTCCACTGGATCCACTCCGTTGAGTTCCGACTGCGTCTCTGATCCAGCAGGTCTGAGTCCTCCGGATCAGATACACAAGACTCCTATTTTTTGCTGGATGCCGGAGCACGACGCATCCATCTCAACAGAGCAGATGGAGCGGGACAGGAAGTCAGGTTTCACCAAAACAAAATGAAAACATCCGGTTAATTTTCAGAATAAAACACTCTGTGTTATCACCAGATCGTATTTCACTTAACTACAACAACAAACCAAAGTCATGATGAGCGGAGCCAGGCCTGGAGTCAACAGGTCAGAGGTTTTCAGAGGACCAGAAAGACAACATGGATGAGGAGAGGAGGAGGAGGAGAATCCTTGATTCAGTGATTACTGCGGGAAAACCACGGTCACATGACTCCAGCTGTCCGGCGGTCCTGCTCTGTGCTGAGTTCTGAAAACACAACTTGTGAGTGTTGATGGATGAGAGAACACAGAGCCGAACCACAGAGACAGACTGGAAACAGATCTGGTGGAAGTCGGATGTTATTCCCATCACTGTAACAGCTCAGCTGCAGATTCATGAGCTACTTCACTTTGGATTCATCACAAGTGACTCTTTGCATTTTCTCATTGTCAGGATAATCAGTGACAGTAATTACAGGAGCAAAGCAGCGTAAATTAGACTACGTGCTGCGTCAGACAGATACAGGAATGAAACAGGCAGTTGTACTCCTTGGTGTAGTCATAGACTCAGACCTTAATTTCAGCAGCCACATTAAGACCATTACAAAGTCAGCCTATTATCACCTTAAGAATATATCAAGGATTAAAGGACTCATGTCTCAGCAGGATGCAGAAAAACTCGTCCATGCATTTATCTTTAACAGACTAGACTACTGTAACGGGGTCTTTACAGGACTCCCTAAAAAGTCCATCAGACGGCTGCAGCTCATACAGAATGCTGCTGCTCGAGTCCTAACAAGGACCAAAAAAGTAGACCACATTACTCCAGTTCTTAGATCTCTACACTGGCTTCCTGTCTGTCAGAGAATAGACTTTAAAATCCTGCTGATGGTTTATAAAGCACTGAATGGTTTAGGCCCAAAATACATTGCTGATCTGCTACTACTTTATGAACCACCTCGACCTCTGAGGTCATCAGGTCCTGGTCTGCTTTCAGTTCCTAGAGTCAGAACGAAACATGGTGAAGCAGCGTTTAGTCATTATGCACCACATATCTGGAACACACTCCCTGAAAGCTGTAGGTCTGCTCCAACTCTCACCTCTTTTAAATCAAAGACTAAGACTTTTTTATTTGCCTCTGCCTTCCTATCTTAGATTATTTTAACCCACTTTAAATTAAAATTTTAATGTAATTTTTAATATATTTCTAATTTTCCTTTTCTTTTCTGTTTTATTATATTTGTCATTTTAATTGTGTTCTTTTATGCCTGTCTGAATGTTTCCAATGCTTTTAATGTTTTAATGTAAAGCACATTGAGTTGCCCTCGTGTATGAAATGCGCTGTACAAATAAAGCTGCCTTGCCTTGCCTTGCCTTGCCTTGCCTTGCCTTGCCTTGCCTTGCCTTGCCTTGCCTTGCCTTGCCTTGCCTTGCCTTGCCTTGCCTTGCCTTGCCTTGCCTTGCCTTGCCTTGCCTTGCTCATACAGAGATGACTTTCTCTTGAGGGGGGAAACTGACGTGATCCTGAGGACGCGTCTCACACAAACACCTTTGAAGTGTCAATTTGAAACTCTGCAATTTTCACTGGCATAACCTCAATTTCTAAATAACAAGGATACAATCTGTTGAAGTAATGACCTGACGTTGTCTCTGGTGAGGTCACAGAGCAGGCAGGAAACCATCAAACTAAAGAATCACAGTTTTGCAAACCCCAGAATTTCCCCAAAAAACACAAACTGTCAGAGCTTCTGCCAAGGTTGTGTTTTGGCAAGAGCAAGCACTGAACAAGCGCTGCACACTGCTGTTGAAACCGAAAGCTGGTGCAGCAGCAGCCGGAAGGTCATGTGCAGTTTCACTGAGGCTGAAAGTATTTGTCCTCTGCGTGAGAGCAGGAGGAGGGTCTTTCTCCTTCAATCATTAATGGACTGTGCTGATTCACTGGAGGATATTTTAAAGTTTAATATCTCAGTTTTAATCAGGTATAAACGTTCCTATCCGTAGCTGCTTGGTGTCTCCTTTGTCTTTAAAATGAGCAACAAGTCAGGACTGCAGCTAGGCCACTTCAGCACCTGGACTCTTCTACTACAGAGCCATGCTGTTGGTGGTTTGGCGTTGTCTTGCTGAAATATGTAAGGTCTTCCTGAAGACGTCGTTGTCTGGATGGCAGCATATGTTGCTCCTAAACCTGTAGATATTGTTCAGCATTAATGGAGTCTTCACAGATGTGGAAGCTACCCATGCCATGGACTCTTACGATCCCCATACCATCAGGGACGCTGGCTTTGAACTGTGTGCTGATGACAAGCCGGGTGGTCCCTCTCCTCTGTACAGTGCATGCAGGACATGTTGTCCATGATGACCAAAAGGAATGTAAAATTTGGATTCATCAGACCACAGGACAGTTTTCCACTTCCCCTATGTCCATCTGAAACGGGATCAGGTTCAGTCTCTGTTATGCTTGATTAGGTCCAGAGAAGTCTCTTTGTTTCTGGATCAGGTCCAGAGAAGTCTCTGTGTTTCTGGATCAGGTTTATACATGGCTTCATCTTTGCATGGTTCAGTTTTAACCTGCATTGGTGGATGCAGTGATTTCCACTACAGAGTCACAGATAGATAGATAGATAAATAGATAGATAGATAGATAGATAGATAGATAGATAGATAGATAGATAGATAGATAGATAGATAGATAGATAGATAGATAGATAGATAGAAGGATGGATGGATGGATGGATGGATGGATGGATGGATGGATGGATGGATGGATGGATGGATGGATAGATAGATAGATAGATAGATAGATAGATGGACGGATAGATAGATAAATAGATAGATAGATGGATGGATGGATGGATGGATGGATGGATGGACAGACAGACAGACAGACAGACAGACAGATAGATAGATAATAATGCTAATAATAATAATAATAAAAGTGCAAAATAAAATAGCAACAATAATAATAATAATAATAATAATAATAATAATAATAATAATAATAATAAATAAAATAATAAAATAAAATAAAAAAATAACATAAGATGAAAATAAAATAAGATAAGACAAAAATGAAATGAAATAAGATCAAATAAAATGAAATAAATTGAAATAAAATAAAAATAGAAAAGGTTAAGATAAAAAAAAGATAAATTAAAACATAATAAGATAAATTAAGAAAAATAAAACATAAAACTTAAAATAAAGAAAATAAGTTCAATTAAAATAAAATAAGATGAAACAGTAAAAATTAAATGAAATAAGATAAAATAAAATAAGATAGAATAAAATAAGATAAATTTAAAAAAACAAAAGGATAAATTGAAGAAGAATAAAACATAAATTAAAATATAAATAAAATAAGATAAATAAAATAAAAATAAAACATTATTAAATAAGAAATAGGATAAAAGAAAATATAGCAAATATTAAAGATACATACACTATGTACACTTCCACACTTCTATCTTATGAATCCAGACGCTTTGAAGATTTGTCATAGACAATGACCTGGGAAGACAGAAACATCGTGCATGGTCACAAAGTAGCCGCCATGTATGTAAATGAAAATTAGTTTTTTAGCATTGCATCCGTTTTTCATTGTTTTATTGAGCATATCATTTCATAAAACATTTATATGTTGTTTTTTAGCACTATTTGTAACTAAATATAGGGTTCAAATGTTTGAAAATCATCAGAATCTTTTGTTATCAACATTTACACAGTATTCAAACTTTTTGGGGGGTATTGGGGTGACACAGTAGGGGCATTTTTTAACATTTTCACCCATTAAAGAGCATCCAGAAGGCACTTTATTATGTTATATCCACACATGAAGGCATTTCATCACACCTTTCCTCTGATTCTGCATTTTATAATGTTTTATCCACCACAGGGGCATCAGACCCCCTCCCTCACTTTACACCACTGATCTGAGACACAGAAGACTGGTGAAACAAAAGAATGCAGTGAGGCAACAGAGGGGAGGGGAGGAGGAAGGAGAGAGCAGAAATTGCACAATTTGGTGTTTTCTGATTACACCTTATTTCTGATTTCATTGCAAAAAAAAAATCACTTCAGTAAACAAAGACGCTCTTCTCAGCTTCTAGAGATGAGGAGGGGTTAAAGGTGGGGAGGTGGGGAATGGGGGGTGTGTGTCCAGCGTGGGCGTTGATGCCTGAATGGCGACGATGGCTGATGACTCAGGTGATGTGTCATACTCTATCCTATAAAAGGGACTTTTACATTTTGCCCACACACACACAAACTGTTTGCACAAATACAGTACACACACTCTGGACTCAGAGAGAGAGTTTACCGCAGCAGGAGAGGAAGAAAGATGAAGAGTAAGTTTGTTTATGATACTTTTATTACAGTGTGTTTGATTGTGTGTAAGTGTGTGTGTGTGTGTGTGTGTGTTTGAAGAAGGGGGGCTCTCAGCACGTGGTCTTTACTTTTACTTTCTGGACTAACTGACTGAGTGAGTGAGTGTGTGTGTGAGTGTGTGAGATAATGAGTAATTAAATGGACTGATAAGCAAGTAAATGCTCACCATGTGGATGAAAGATAACGGTTCCTGCAAATTTTAATGTCTCAATTTTACAAGCTCAATTTGAACTCCTGAAACGACGCGCTGTTTGACGTCATGGCTTGCTGTGATTGGCTGTGTGTGTTCATTCGTGTGTGTATTGGGGGTTTCCCTTAGCCCTACTCAGCACTATGATTGTGTCTAACAGTGTCAGACTTGTTGTTCCTCATTTTTTCATGAATACTTTGAAATACAAACACTTTCATCTCCACTTTATTAGAATTGTTAATTTGCTAGTAGTGTTTCTGTCTCTGTGATCGTTATTGAGTCAGAAACACACGCTTGAAGCGGATAATCTGAATGACATCACCCATGTGTTGTTGACTTCCCTTGAAAGCCTCATGTTTGTTATTTTGGCCGTTGCAATCTTTATTTTCTGGGTCCAGGCGTGACCATATTTGGCGGACAGGATGCAGCAGAGGAAGAGTGGAGGGGATGTCAAAGACAAAGTTATCAAAGCTTGAAAGTCGGTGCTCGTGGGTTAGTCATTAACTGGCTAAACAAACAGCTAACCATATGATTCAAACGCTGAGATCTTCTGTTTATGGTGGTGGTTATGAGAGGGAAAACAAAGGTTAAGGAGACTCCTGTGCAAATAAATCAACTCTTAAGGAACGCATCAGGAAGTAAGAAGCCTGGTATGCAGAGCGCCGACACCGATACCCTGCTAGCTAATCAATAACAGACTGTCAATCACGGACGTCTTGGATTGGTTGTGCAAGAAAAAAAACAGGTGATTGGGTGAGCAGAAGTTGTCTTTAAGACCTTGTTCCAGGCTGTAATCCAAGTTTAAAAGTTGTACATTTTAACATGCAGCCTAATGAGATTGACTCTTTTTGGCTCAGCCTCTAGTGGCTAATTTGGGAACTGCAGTTTTTGGTACTTGCAGCTTTTTTTGCACCAGGCTGTAAACTTTTTTTGCACCAGGCTTTATTTTGTGCTGTGATGCTGTATGTTCTATTACAAAGACATGGCGGTTGACTCTCTTTTGGGGCCTGCCTCTAGTGGCCATTTAGGGGAACTGCAGTTTTTTTTTGGGTACTTCCATATTGGCTGTACTTTTTGGGTCAGGAGGTTGCTGCTTGTTGAGAATTGAAGGTGATCAAGCTGGACTCTTTATTACAGAGACATGGGGGTGGACTCACTTTTGAGGCCTGCCTCTAGTGGCCATTTGGGGAACTCCAGTTTTTGGTTCTTCCATATTGGTTGAGGAGTTTTTTTGCACCAGATTGTAAACATGTTGTTATTATTTGTTGTAAAGTTGGATATTTTAACATGGGGTCTAAAGGGGACCAGCCTCTAGTGGCCATTAGGGGTACACTCCCTTTCTGGACTCAGCCTCTAGTGGCCATTTGGGGAACTGCGCTTTTTTGGTTCTTCCATATTGGTCTTGGAGTTTTTTTGCACCAGATTGTAAACATGTTTGTCATCTGTTTTAAAGATTGACATTTTAATATGGGGCACTAAAGGGGAGTGACTCATCTTTGGGGCCTGCCTCTAGTGGCCATTTGGGGAACTGCTGTTTTTTGATACTTCCAAATTGGCATTTACTTTTTGGGTCAGGAGGTTGCTGTTTTTTCAGTCATGGAGTTTTTTGCACCAGATTGTAAACATATTTGTTATTGTAAAGCTGGACATTTTAATATGGGGCCAGCCTCTAGTGGTCATTAGGGGTACTGCAGTCATACTGGCGTTGCTCTTTGGGTAAAGAGGTTGCCACCGGGTAGGAATTGGAGGTCATAGACTTGCAAGTTCCTTGTATCTCTTGAGATGGCAGCCCTGTGATTTGCCTCAACTAATCAGTGGCTTCAGAATTCACTCAGGTAACTGTCTTGTCCTCGTTTCACCTGATCTCACCTGCACAGGATGGTTGCGAGTGAAAACAGAGATCAGTAACTGAAAGTGAAGGACCAGCTGTGCTCAATGAATGAACGCGCAGTTATTGCATAACTCGCTTTACAAGACAACCAGCCCATTACTAACTAATTACTAACTACAATAACAAAACAGAAGCCATTAGAGCCATCTGAGTGTGTGTATGAGTGTGTGTCTGAGGGATGAAACACATGACTCATCAGGCAGACGGTGATGTCACCATTGCACATCATGAGGGAGCTTACTGTAATATAATCTGCACGCACACTGTATGCGGGTAAATAATGGATGCATCTGAAGAAGGAGTCTGCAGGAGCCAAGCTTTAATATTAATCTGTCTTTGTTGAAGTCAATAATAGATGAAAACAGGACGCTGAAGCATGTGAGGCTGCATGTCTTCTTAATGACGCATAACCAGTAGTGAAAGAAGTGAAAGCTTACTAAACAGAGGTCTGGACTCAAACAAACTCACTTTGAAGGTGTTGGGTGAGCATTTCTGACAGCAGAGCTTCCCTTTTCTTTCTAATTTGATGACATACTTTTATATTTTTCATGATATCATTTTAAGGTTAGCTTTTTGAATACTGGGGCTTGTCAAAGAGTGTTATTTTACTATTCACAGCATATCCTTCTTGTATATTTTTCCATAGGAAGTTGTTGCTGCTGATTTTGGAGAGCAATGGCCGAACCACAATTTGAAAAGCTTATCCTTACACTGAGCGCATCTGTCCACAAACTCTTTAGACTTAAGCTTCCATAACATCCTGCATCCACACACTTAAAAGTCAGAAGCTCTTATTTTGAAGGAGTCGAGGGGCGCCAGTTTGGCCGTGTGGTTATGTTGGGCGCCTCATGTACAGAGGCCATAATCCTCAAGCGGATGGTTCTGGTTTGATCCAACCTGTGGTCCCTTTCTTGCACGTCACTTATTACTCTCTTTTCCAGTTTGCTATCCTATCCTCTCTGAATAAGAGCACAAAAAGCCTGAAAATATAACTTTAATAAAGTGTTTAAACAACACAATTTGTGGGTAATTGGAGCCTGCAATTGCAAAAGTCAATCAATCAATCAATCAATCAATCAATCAATCAATCAATCAATCAATCAATCAATCAATCAATCAATCAATCAATCAATCTTTATTTGTATAGCGCCAAATCACAACAAATGTTATCTCAAGGCGCTTTTACAAACATAGGAGGTCTAGACCACTCTATGAGAAATTATGACCACAGAGACCCAACATCAAGACAGGATAGGACTCCTTACGGTTACAGTGGCGAGGAAAAACTTCATTTTAACAGGAAGAAACCTCCAGCAGGACCAGACTCATGTTAGACAGCCATCTGCCTCGACCGTACACGCACTTTGCAGGATGACTTTAACAAACATTTGGAGCTTTCTGTCCGACCATTGAGCAAATTTAAAGCTCCAATGAGGAGCTTTCAAGTGTTTGTCACTTTTGGCGCCCCCTTTGGACAAAGTGTTGCCTCTCATCTCTTTGCTGACCTTGTGTTGTGCATGCATAAGTGACGTTGTCAACCAAAAGTCTCATTCTGCTTCCTATGAACAGTCAAACTGGGAATTCTTGGAAAATGTGAAAAACGGCATGTTAATCGTCAAACTTAAAAGCAAGCAGGCATTAGAAATAGCTGAATAGCATTAATGAATCTTCTCCATGGTGGTGTCATGTATTTAAATAGGTCATATAGAAGAATCAGGTGTCACAACTGTCTGTTTCATATCCAGTTGGAACTTTCATAGGAGCTTTACGTGTAATTTAGTCATCTTTTAGCTCCGTTTTTGGTCTCCACCACCTCCAGGAGCTGATTTCAGTTTAAACAGCAGTTAAATATTCCACTTTGTTCACCAGTGAGCCCCTTACTATGTCTGTGTGCTGTCTGTACTGGGCAGGTTGATTTTAGTGGACTTTGAAGGATTGTTTCACCAGATAAAAAGAGGTAAGAGGGACAAAAGTGTTGAAGGTGCGAGCTGTGAACCCCAAAATGAGATTAAAGACACCGGAAAGCTAAATTATCACAACTGTCTTCAAATCATTCAAAAGTTTTGAGGCATTTTCTTGCCTCTGAATAAAAATCAAACTCTTGAGATCTATACTGGGAAAGTGTCCGTGATATAATTCTCTGACGTGTCAAAGTCAAATATCGCACTTGTGGTTTTCCGCTTCCTAGGCAGTTGACAGTTCTTGGGTAATTGGCCGGTGTTGGAGGAAGCTGATAGGGCATGAGCAGGGCACATCCGGCCTGCTTCACATCTGCTCTCAAGTTCATTGTTAGTTCCTGAAAGTTGAGAAAGAAAATTGTCAAGTTGAGCAAATTCAAGATGAGACAGCGTGAATACCAGTGCCTCACTAACACGAAGTAGAATGGAAAAAGCACAAGTGTGTCTGTGTGTGTGTGTGTGTGTGTGTGTGTGTGTGTTTGGCTGCAAGCGTGTGTGTTGATGTTTTTCATGTGCTGACGAAATGACCCATTAAAATCATCAAAGACAGATCATTCACTCTGCTTCTTAGGCAACTCTGCCGTGAGCCGTAGTGCTGTCACAGCGCTTTGCTCTGCCAAAGACATGACTGTACACTGCAGTGCTGCAGGATGTTTTTACAGCACCACTCAGGCTTTCTGCTGATGTCTTCTTCTGTACTTTTCCAAAAGATTCAGGAAGTCTTCCAGATTTCTGAGTGGTGTCTTTATCTCACAGAGAACTGGATGTAGAGAAAACATGACGCAAACACTGGGCCTCTGAGGGACCAATCTCTCTTTACACAGTCTTTATTGAGATGAAGTTTTCTTACCTGTGATTTGTTCTTACCTGGGATTATCACCTCTTTTTTTAAAACTGAACATTTCAGGACTAGAACAGAAATGAGCCAGAACTCGAGCTCTGAGGCTGAAGGAGTAAGCAGTGAGGATCGAGTCACAGCTGCTCCTTTACGGGAGTGGTTGCAGTTTCAAACGAAGGCATTAGATCACATACATGATTTTAAAATTAAGATGAAATTACTCATGCCTGCACAGTCAGACGTGCCACAAGAATACATCCAGGCAAAACATCAGAATAAATGGGAGTTATGGGGTATGTTGAGCTTGTGTCGTCGTATAGGCCTCAAGACTTCTGCAGGAGTATTGACGTTGACATTTCTGTCCTCATCCAGCTCTCCTCCTTCTCAGAGCTTTGACGTTGAAACACCTTTAAAAATGACTTGCGGTTATCTCTACCTCTTCTGGTTTAAGTGACTTTGTAGAGATCAGCAGCTTAGAGTTGCTCTCACATCTGTGCCCACTAACTGTCATCACTTCCCCACTCTCTAGACCAGCCTGAGACCACACTAATGGGTGTTTACCACAGTGTCAACAGGCAGAGGGGGAACATACCAGATTACTTTTATGTGGATTCATTATATATGAAGTGTGTGTTCAGGTTGTCTCAAGCATTGGTTTTGATGTGCAGAATTAATCACAGATGTTATGTGGTTTGACCAATCAGAAGCATTCTATTCTGTCAGAAGCATTCTATTCTGCTTTGATGTGTTCCATTCCATTCTTTGATGTGTTCCATTCCATTCTGTTCTGCTTTAATGTGCTCCATTCCATCTGCTTTGATGTGTTCCATTCTGTTCTGCTTTGATGTGTTCCATTCTGTTCTGCTTTGATGTGTTCCATTCCGTAATACTTTGATGTGTTCTATTCCATTCTACTTTGATGTGTTCTATTCCGTTCTGCTTTGATGTGTTCCATTCCGTTCTGCTTTGATGTGTTCCATTCCGTCATACTTTGATGTGTTCTATTCCATTCTACTTTGATGTGTTCTATTCCGTTCTGCTTTGATGTGTTCCATTCCATTCTACTTTTATCAGTTCCATTCCGTTCTGCTTTGATGTGTTCCATTACGTTCTGCTTTGATGTGTTCCATTCTGTTCTGCTTTAATGTGTTCCATTCCGCTCTACTTTGATGTGTTCCATTCCATTCTGCATTGATGTGTTCCATTACGTTCTGCTTTGATGTGTTCCATTCTGTTCTGCTTTAATGTGTTCCATTCCGCTCTACTTTGATGTGTTCCATTCCATTCTGCATTGATGTGTTCCATTACGTTCTGCTTTGATGTGTTCCATTACGTTCTGCTTTGATGTGTTCCATTCCGCTCTACTTTGATGTGTTCCATTCCGTCATACTTTGATGTGTTCCATTCCATTGCGCTTTGATGTGTTCCATTCCATTGCGCTTTGATGTATTCCATTCCATTGTGCTCTGATGTGTTCCATTCTGTTCTACTTTTATCCATTCCATTCCATTCTGCTTTGATCAGTTCCATACTGCTCTCACATCTGTGCCCGCTAACTGTCATTATTTCCTGACGAATACAACCATCCAGCATCAAGCTCCCGTGTAAATCTCTGACCTGCTTCTAACAAGAGGTGCTGTAGCTCTATCTAAAAATTGAAGCTTTCTCAAATTGGTGTTTGACCATCTGATTTGATTTTGTCTTGATGCAGTTTTGTCTGTGTTTTAGCCTCATGTTTTGATGTTGTTTCATGATACTCTGTGACCTTGCTCTGTGAACGGTGTTGAACCAAATAGGCCGCTCTAGCTTACCCTACAAGAACAGTTTAAGAACACAGGTGCAAACAATTCTGCAGGTTAGGAACAGACTCATGATCCTGACACCTTTTGTAAAGCAAAGTTAAAAAAAGGTCTCATGCAGACTTTGATGAATGAGGCCCGATGATATTTCAAGAAGCTGCAAGTCCATGCCTGCCTCTGTCCTGCAGGGATCTTCTACGGTGTTTAATTATTACCCTGCTTTCAAGGCACGGATCATCTTACTGCCGCTGTTAGAGGAGAGTTTTCTAAGTAATTCTTGAGAAGCAAAGAGTGCCACTTCCACTTTACCTTATCTGATTTCATGGTAACCGTCTGAGTTTGGAAAACTGTCAAACAGACCAGACGGGCTCATAATTAGCTGGAGGTTGTGGGTTGAATGTGATGCAATATTATTTTTTCTTCTTCTGTGTGTTTTTCATGAAAGGTCCCTCCTTCAATGAGATCCAAACATGACTCTGAGTTTGTGTAAATGTTTCTGCAGCTGTTTAAGTTTCCTGCTGTCATGCTCGGTGAATACTCGCAGCTGCCTCATGACGTACAAGATGAATAAACAAACACACACACAAACACAGAAACAGAAGTTTATTCATTTTTAGAATTTAAAGGAGAAGTGATTATGAGTCGTGAGCGATGGGGAAGTCGTTTAATTGAGCATTGAGTTGTCTGAATCTTCCTCAGGGTGACCTTTGACCTTAAAAGAAACCCATAAAGCAGTCCCTGTGTGTCAACAATAGTAAAAGTGTTTAAAGTGTGTCAGGCACTTAAATCAGAGTGCCTGTTTGAGAAAACCGCAGCTTTGAGCCTCCTGCTGATGATGTCATCACTCAAAGATTAATCTGTGTCAGACGCTCCTCGCTCCTTTTCCGACAGGAGGCCCCGGAGGAGGCGGGGACGGGGGAAAACCCGCAGCATTCCTTGCATTCCTGCAGCCTGACCTCACGATGCTCACAGCTCAGCTCTTTGTCGGGGTCTTTTTTTCAAGTTGCACAAAGCGGCGGATAGATTTACAGGCTGAAGCAAAACCTTGACTGAAGTTTTGTTTCCTTGAATAAAGATCATCTTTGAGCGAGAAAGCTGAAGAGACAGAGGCCAAGCAAACCGCAGAGGACCTGTGGGGATTATCCCGCCGCAGGTTGATTCAAAGAGACAAAGAGATGATAGATTAGAGAAGCTGGCTAAGGGTTTATTAAATGAGGAGGCTCATTCACAGGAGAGGGAGGCACGACTGCTTTTATAATGCTTTGTTTTAGAAACCAAGATCATCACATGTCCTTGAGTTTATGACACAGAGACCTGAAGGTGCGCTTATCAAAGGGTTATCAATAACGGCTCAGAGGCTCTGCAGGGGCGCGT
Source organism: Notolabrus celidotus (assembly GCF_009762535.1). Classification (NCBI taxonomy): domain Eukaryota; kingdom Metazoa; phylum Chordata; class Actinopteri; order Labriformes; family Labridae; genus Notolabrus; species Notolabrus celidotus. The sequence goes on along the minus strand of NC_048287.1, from coordinate 30,469,438 downwards.
CCAGGCTTCTTTGACGGGGGCGGCAGAAGTATATGTGATTACTCACCCTCTCTGTCCTCCCTGTCTGCTTTAACCACTGTCATCCAGTAATAATAATCATCTTTATTTATATATATATATATACTTATCAAAACAGGGGGACAAAGTGCTTTACAATTAATAAAGAGACTAAATGATGATAACAGAGAAATGTGAAGAAGATAAATAAAAGGTTATAGAACAATGTTTGAAGGATAAAAACAACAAAATATTAAAGATTAAAACAATTTAAAAAAAATCAGATATCAGAAATATAAAAGTTAATGCAAAATATGAAACATAAAAAATATGACATATAGAAAATATAAAAATATAGAAAATGCAGAAATGTATAGGAATATATAAAAATTACAAGGAAATAAAATAGTATAAAAGATAAGAATACATAAAAAAATTAAAAATATCTACAAAATATAGATGATACAAAAATGTTAAAATATGCAAAATATAAAAATTTTAAAATATATAAAATCTCTAAGAATAGCAAATATAAAACATATGAATACATAAAAAAATTAATATATAAAAAAATATATAGATATAAAAAAATAGGAATATATATACAAATTATAAACATTTAAAAATATATAACAATATATAACATATAAAATGTATAAGAATAAAAAATAAAAAATATATGAAAACATAAAAACAATTTAAAATATATAGAAAATATAGAAAACAAAAAAATATAAAAAATATAAACATATAAAATAGAAATGATAAAAATATAGAAAATATTAAAATATGACGTAATTTTAAAATCCTGACAGTAATACTGCCTAAAGAAGAATGAAAACCTCTTGATTAAAACACGCTCTGGAGATATCTCATGTAAAAGCACATTGATAAAAAGCTACTATTATAGGCCCCATGAAAAATACTACAAAGAAACCTCATCACCTCAATAATGCAAATGTTTTATTGTTTTTTCAAGGCTCTTTCAAGAGTAATCCTAACTTGTCTCCTCCACATGGTGCCCTTGTGTTTAATATTTTAACTTTAAAGGGAAACACAGCAGAGTGAGGATGCTGAAATGTCCTCAGCTTGATTCTTTAAGGATTCAAAAATGTTCGTCCAAAGAAGGGACGCAATCCTTGGAAATGTTAACGAGCAATTATCGATTACTGGATTTTTTAAAAAGTAGATTTTGCTTATGTGAAAAACAAATCAATACCTGCAGCAACACAATGCATGTAGCTACGGATCACACTGAATATAAACGTGTGGAGCAGGATGTTTACAACAGACATGAGCAGTTCTCACAGATTAATAAAGAACAAAAGAAACCGTCTCATTTCTGTGAGCTAACCTATTAACCTCACGAGTCTGTTTACCAGAAACACAGAGAAGGTGCAGAGGCAACATTTCCTCACGCTGAGACACAGAACATGCTGACGGTAAACCTGTGTCTGACCTATTTTGGTCTATTAACCATCATTCATACTTCATGTTTGACCTCACATCTGAACTTTTTACTGACTGTTCATGTCTGGATGAAACCCCAACTCAGTCTCAGCAGATGTGTGTCTAACATGAGTCTGGTCCTGCTGGAGGTTTCTGCCTGTTAAAGGAAGTTTGTCCTTGCCACTGTATCTTGCTAAATGCTGCAAAGTGCTCTGCTCATGGTGGATTAAGATGAGATCAGACTGAGTCCGGTCTGTAAGATGGGACTGGATCTCATCCTGTCTTGATGTTGGGTCTTTGTTAATAATGGAACATGGAGTACGGTGTAGACCTGCTCTGTTTGGGAAGAGTCTGAGGAGAACATTTGTTGTGATTTGGCGCCATATGAATAAATACTGATTGATTGTTCTGCAGAACGCCGCAGGAGGCGGACCCTGCAACCACCGATTTGTTAACAGAGCTGTCAATCATGATCCCCTCATTTTAGCATTGAATAACCAAGTAAAGCTCTTTATCTAAATATGAATGCATGCACTCAAACCAGCAAGAATATACCTATCTGACTGAACTGGACATTTTATTTGCCGTGCAATTCAATTTTCTAGTTTGACCAATGTTCCATCTGTTCACATGGAGGAGGCGGGCTTTATGACCTATACTGCAGCCAGCCACAAGGGGGAGTTCTAAAAGTTGTCCATGTTTTGATGAAGCGGTCTTAAAACATCGTCTTAAGTTACCCATAAATGTTGAATAATGTGTGTAAGCAGCTGCAGCATGCACACAAAGAAGTATGCACACACGCAGAGTGTAAAGCAGAGTGACTCCGGAGTAATCCAGTGTGACTTGTTGCCTCGTTGATGTCTGAGACGAGAACATGTTTGCATGCAGCCTTGTGGTTTCTTACTGAATCACTCAGCAGGTCAAAGAGAGGGGAGTTGTTGCTTCACTCCCCTCTGCAGAGCGCCTGTGAACACCTGCTGTCTGTGCAGTTGTGGGTGCAGCTGTAAACACTTCTGCTGGATGTCTTTGTGCTGCATCATTCTCAAAATGAGAGGGCACAGAGGGAGAGAGCTGCTGCTGGGGTCAATAGGTCAGCCTGTGTGATGGCTTCATTTGGGAAGCTCAGCTGCTCTCTTTGTCTGAATAACTACTTTGCACTTTCGCCGTGAAAGGATTTTTGTTGGTGATATTTGCATCATGGCTGAGTACAGAAACACTAACTGTTATCTTTTC